>NC_141853.1:3625099-3928116 GCF_024713525.1 Acromyrmex echinatior | reverse complement strand
TATAAAGGAAGTAGAATTTATACAAAGTAAAAATAAAGTTAATACATTGTTAGTATTGTAACAAATCAAATAAGTGATCATATATCAGAAAATATCCCAATTATTAAACAATATTCTTAGGAAGCTTCAGTGTTTTTAGGTGATCGTGCTATATTTGTAACGAGGTTGTCGCAAGGTTGAAGCGCAAGAAACGAGGTGATCGAGCGACGCTAATGAATCCGGAATATTGGCATTTCACGGCGATCTGCACGGAATAAAAGAGGCTCACCTGATTTCTGGCGAACTGGAACCACGTATCGATGATGGCCGGCAAACGCGAGTGATGATAGTGCCTGGTGGTCTTCACGCTGATAAACACGTCGTTGAGGTTCGTCGTGAATGGTGCCATAGTCGCCGTTGCCACCGGCAGCGTCATCGGCAGCTCCTCGTTGATTAACTTTCTCGACGCCGGCACTTCCACTATCACATTTCGGCTATTCACTTCCGCCACGTTCATCTCGTCGACCCACTGCGACATACAATTATCAGAATATATCATTAAGAAAAAAGAAAAAAATTTCTATTTTTTGCAGTGAGCTTTTCTCGCTAAAAGGCATTGAGAAAGTATTGAAAAATATTCTTTTTGATAAGCAATTATTTTCGTAGACGATATCATAAACACAATATCTCTTTTTACATTACCAGAGCAATTTTTTTTTTTTTTTTTGAGAAATATGTAATATACAATAACTATAAATAATTATGTTTCGCATTAATGTTTAATTTGTGGCTAATTTGGAATCAATTTTTTCTATAAATCATATATTCTATATATCAAAAAAACTATTTTTCTATAAAATGTATCTATTATTAACATTAAATATTTTCACTTCTTTTAATTTTAATTCCAAACTCTGTATAAGTAGTGTGCGTTTTATTTCTCAGGACATCTCATATATTAGGATACAATTTTTTGACTTTGCGATTTGCTTTTTACATTTCTTTAATTTATAAAAAAAAATAAAATTTGAATTAAATTTTACATTATCTTAAAGCTTACTAAATTCCCTTCAAAATCCCTATTATTTTTTTAAGTTCTGCCCATAGATTTCTAGCATTTATTCAAATGAATGATCGGTATCTCATAATAGGGGCCTTTCCTCTACTTGTTTATACTCTTCAGTTAAGTTTATAAAAATGCACATATTAATTATTTAAAAAATATCTGTGTTTGAATATATTTTCATATACTATATTATGTTATGTTATATATACATATATGTATATATATATATATATATATATATATAAAATAACAATCATAAATCATATTATTGGCATATAAAATACTGAAAATGCATCTATAAGCATTGACATGATGCAAGTGCAGAATTAAGTTTGAAACTAATAACGTATAGTATTACAACTAATGATAGTAAACTTAAATATTTTCATTATCAAAAGTATTGGTTTTTTATCATATATAATTATATACTTCTTTGTCCGAGTATTCATTCACGATGTGTCCACATAATTTTTTTTTGGCCTTTCTTCTTTTATTACACATAACATACCTTCTATTTCATCATCGCTACTACTTGTTTCTCATACTTCACTTATAATAAATAATTTTAGTCTTTCTTTATCCACTATTTTGTAATTTTTTGCTGCCTAACTAGTTTTATTTGTTCAAATACTAAACTGCACAAAAATGTCAGTGCAACATTTCTTGAACTCGTTCGGTTCATTCGGTTGGTTCGAATACAAATTCAGCACTATACTGGATCAGTTTTCATTTGCCGAATACGGCAACTTGAACGCACTGATACAGTGTGCACAATCCGAATGCGTGACACCAAAAAAGTTCATATTCAACGCGCACTAGTGCAGTCTACCGAATATGCCATAAGTAAATAAATAATAAAAAAGTTTAACTTTATCTGAATAATTCTAATACACTGATCTTATCATAAAACCGCATTTTTTTTTAATACCTATAACTTGAAAGAATAAGCCTGTGTTTTTTTTTTGTTGGACTTCTTGCACCGTTTTCTTTTTTTTCGTGAAGAGAAAAAGAAGAAAAAAATAAATCGTGCAAGAAGTTTAGCTGAAAAGAAAAATCGTCATAATATCTACATTATTGTAGGATGAATTAAATTAAATGGCACTAAATACGAGTCATGTTCTTTCCACATTCACGCAGAGACAAATTTATTTTTTTGTACCCTGATTCTTGACTATGATAAAAAACCAGCACAACGACAATGTAATGAATCGTTAAAAGTTATGAGCTTTTTACAATAATAAACTGTTAGTAAAAGATCAGAAGTCGAGAGCAAGTTGTAAACGAGTTAATAATGTATAATAAGACAACGATAAATCAGTGATTGCGTGAAGATAGCCACAAATCTCATTTCTTACAATTTATAACTTAAATTACGTTAAGACTGACCAATTATCTAATGTATATTGCTATTTGATCTGAGAACTCTTCTGACTGGCTGAAATATTGTGACATAACGATCTGATATAATTTATTCTGGATGTAAGTTTCACAAAATTTATGACTTATAATTCTAATTTATTATTACTGCATGATATGAATGGTGACTAACGGTTTATATAGAAAGCCCATTACAGAATCGAAGCACTAGAGACAAATAAACTTGTTTTTGAATGTAGAAAAGCATAGCTCATATTTATAGTGCACTCCAAAATTGAAGGCGGAATAAAGAAATAATTACAACATCCTAATTACAAAATCTTGATTTTAATAAAAATTAAAATGACTTGCTACTTGTTTATTATACACAAATGAATTTATGTAATGTCTTTAAGAAGTTACATGTTATAATATTTCTCTATTATGATCCATATTATATAAAAAAACATTATATAATCTCCGGAAAAAAAACTTAAGTAGAATTGTGTCTTTATTCCGCCCATCCCCTCAATTAATCCTGTAATATTTTGATAATTTTTTGTGATCTTAATCATATTAAATTTGTTCTTTTCGGTTATAAACTTTTTGCACGTGCAACTTTTCTCTTGAATTAGTTTCTCTCTGTACATTAGAAAAAAAAGAAAAGATAAACAGTGCAAAAAAATTCAGTTAAAAAACCGATATTCTTATCCGAATTATACATTATATTAGAAAAAGAGGGTGCCATTTTTTATACGAGCTTTTTCATGTGTGTTAGAATTATTCAGATTAAGTTTCATACTTTTTTATTATCTACTTAATTTCGACAACCTGAGTTAGACAATAAAAATACAAGAGTAAGTACAAGTATACAGCAATAATAGAGGAATGTTTTGAATGCCACACTAACAATTATTGTTATTAGTCGGATTCAAACGATCTCAACTTCGCCGATAGACAAACACAGGACCGCGTTCAGAAACTTCACCGGATGCACAAAGATATCATTTTATCCTTGATGCTTATCGAATGTTAAACAAAATGATACCTGAGTGTATTCGAGTAAAATTTCTGAACACAGCCAGTGTGTACCCTGATTCTGTAATTCTTAACGACAATGTCCATATGGTTATATGTTGTTGCGCAAATATTGTAGAATAATTATTCCAATTGTGATAATGATATAGTGTGCCCTTTAATGTGCCTTTAAACCAACATGTTCATTACTTTAATTATTAATTATTAATTATTAAATATTGTAACTTTAATTTTATCTGCTTGAAATCAATATCCATTTTTCAATTCAATTATTTCTTTTTCTTATGATATTTTTTAAATTAAAAAATATGTAAATGTTTCATGTTTTTTAAAAAATAAAATGTTCTTGTTTCTATTAGTATAGTATGTCTTCCAAGATACGATAGCTCTATTAATATGCTCTCAATTTATGTGGCTATCCACATTTAACTCTATACATTCTGATATACAATACTAAAAGACAAATAATAGATATAAGCTAATCATTTAAGTTAATATTGCATAAATCATTATTTTAATTATACTTACAATTTCAATGTACACTCATAACACAATACAGAGCACCATAGGAACAAGCTTATAAAATCTTACGGTATTATTAGACACATAAATTCTTCATATCTTTCGAAAAATGTTTACCATACTTTAATAGTTAAAAAATAGAATATTATCTTCGGTATCATGTGCATTAATAATTTAACTTAATAAAAAAAATACTTTTTCTTATTTATTTATACTAGTATTCTTTATGACTCATTTAAATACAAAGGCACATTAAGAGAAAACTCCCAAGGCAAACACAATAATAAGAACAGTTATTCTTTTTATACAGAATAAAAAAAAATTATGGAAAAAAAAACTTGAAAAATCTTGAAAAATATAAGTTTTACAGAAAAGTGTTTATGATAAAAGTTGCAGGATTTAAAAAGATCTATTTATTGATCTTATCAATTTAATGCTATCCAAGAGTAAAAAGATCTTTTTAAACGAACCTTTTATCCGAAATACTTTTCTGTAAAATTTATACAATATTTTCAAAATTTTTCAGGATTTCTATATTATTTCCTCAATCTATATGATAAAAAAAGCTGTGCAACGATGATACCAAACTGTCGCTACGAAAAGTGTGCGCGACAGTCCTTAAATCCGTGTCACACTACGTATTGGAGATTGAGGATTACGAATTAAATAATAAAATTCAGCTAATCAGAACAAAACGGATTAAAATTAAAATTATCTGACTGGTCGAATTCTAATCTCTAATTCGCAATCCTCAGTCTCCAATTCGTAATGTGACACGAGCTTTACAGAATCGGAGTACAGCAAGATCTATTCTGTAACTCTTAATGCAAATTTCGTTGTCATTATAACGTTGCTGTGCAGCTCTTTCATCATGGTAAAAAAGCTACGCAATGGCGTTATAATGTTCTACATGTACGTTGTGCTTTTTGTTTCCTGTTTCTTACCTTTTGTTATTTTTTACATTCTTGTCTTTTTGCTTCTTATCCAGATTTATTTATTTTTGTTTTATATCGCCCAAGATAAAAGTTAACGAACTTGGAAAGAAACAAGAAATATATAGTAAAAAATACAATTGTTGATAAAACGGTTACAAAGAAAAAAGCAAAAGGTAAAAAACAAAAAACAGGAAACAAAAAGCACATTATAAAATAGGCTTCACAGAACTAGAAACTATGTAAAAATACTGTCAAATTCAATTTTACAATTACTTAAAACTTATCGTAGCGTAAACGTGAACGAAATTTCTAGAAGGCGGAAATTGAAACATCAAAATGTGAAAGAAGAGTAGATGCTTCTTTTACATTTCATTGTTGATAAAACATTCCAATTTTCGCCTTCTAGAAGTTTCGTTCACGCTTCTGTAATTCTTCCATTACATCCAATTTACGTTCCGACTTTTATTTTCATAAGGATTAATAACTAAATGCTCTTATATCAAATTACTTTATTTTCTTAATTTTTTTAAATTATTATTTTACCAGCCTTAAAAAAAATCACCGAATAATTTACCGCAATTTACCAGAAGTTATTGTCAAATTGGGTCATTTTCATCTCTACACCGACGTCGTCAGCAATACAGATAGTTATATTCAGCAACGACGATAATGATCGTTCTAATTACCTGACGCGGTGCGATAGCCTGGTAGAGGAGAATCGTGGCATAGGCGGTAGCGATGACGAGCGCTAACGCCTGCAGGCCACGTCTCGTCGGCAGACTTCGTGGCATCATACCCGCGCCGACGGCAAGCGGCGTACAAGCTTGGGGGCTGCTGCTGGCGGGCTTACAGAGCCACGAGCCTTGTTCCACCACCGCGGGATCCGCACATTTGTCCTTAGGGTTCATCGACGACCACGCTGCTGCGTCGCCGTCCTCATTTCGTCCCGCGAAGGAAAACACGCGGATCATAACACGCCGCGAACTTTCTCCGTTGTTTCCCACTGCGGATACGCGATCACGTGATTACTGCTCGAACTTCCCCGGCGAACTTCACGTCGTTCACAAGGCGCCCTTTCGCTTCCCCCGCAAACTTCACGTCACTCCGCAAAACCTCACCCTTTTTTTTTCCTTTTCTCTCTTTTACGACACTCAAATTCTAGAGCTCCTCGATCGTCCGTCAATCATAATTCTCGCGAATGGTCACCGATGCGTTCACGCGGCACATTATATTACCGGATTTTGATCGATTCGAATCACGCGCGCGCCGATCACGTTCTGCCGGTTCTGCGTCACTTAATCCGCATGAACGATCGAACGATCGAAACGACACGCGACGAGGGATCCGCATCTCGCCGGTACTCCGATTATCGCGACACGCTTCATGTCAAAGTTATCGTCATAAGCTTTCGTCGAGATGTCAGTCCTGCAAGTTCTAATCCATACGGAGTGCTGTGTTAAAGGAGAGAAACACGATTACATCCGAACATCACTGTTTATCAGTTGCACGTCCGATCGCGTCACTTTTCCGGATATTCGCGCCACTGATTCGCGTCTCCGTCGAATTCGAATTGTCCGATCGTCGTGCTGTGTGTTGTCAATGTTCCGAGAGAGAACCAGAACAGTAGTCCGTCGAAACGAATGACGGCGGCGTGACACGAAACGAAAGTTGAAACACAATCCGATTCGATATATACCGCGAAGAACGCCTACTGTTACCCGGCGCGCGACGGACCACCGACTGATCACATGAGCCGTTGCCGTGACTACGCTGTAAACATCGCCATAGCAGGCACGTCGCGGGCCGCCGAAGAGAGAGGGAGAAGTGGTGCCAACAGGCGTGCGGCCGCCCTTGAGTGGGGATAGATCTGAGAAACACGTACACCGCTTTTTCAAACGTCACGCGCAACTCAGCGACTGAAGGAAAATATACCGAAAAAAGTGTTTTTGGTATGCGAAATATTTCGAGCGAAGCTTCGATAAACAGGTATTGATTGAAATAATATATGTACAGTGAGTACAAAAAGTATTCGTATGGAGAAAATATTTTTTAAAAAAACTTCATTTTTAAAAAGTATATATATCCAGCGAGAAATGAATCATCGAATTGATGTCGAATCGATATAAATTCGATGATTTTTAACACTAATTTGACGTCGATTCGACGTTTAATTAACGATCATTTCTTGTTGGATAATTAACAATTTATTCGTAAAGAATAAAATAGACTATATGTTTCTTAAAATTATATATATCAAAATGATGTGTATTAATTATACATATATATATATATATATATATATATATATATATACATATATATATCATCCAAAAAATAAACGAAAATTAAAAATTGTATTGTTCGAACGCTTAAAAAGTTTCGTATAGACGAGAAATTCAGCTTCTAAAATCAAGAATACATGAACACACATATATATATATATATATATATATATATATATATATATATGTTCCAAATAGGACCTTTTTAATTTAAATGAATACGGTTAAGCAGATTTGCGTGCTATTTATAATATAAAGTCCTTATAAAACATCGAATGTGATGACAGTTTGACAATTCTCTGTCATAAATATTCATAGAACAGACGCAAATATGTATTTTCAGTCGTTGTGCAAAAATGTTTTTTAAAAAGAAAATCCTTGTAAATCATTATTTAAAAGATGTTAAAAATTTGAAAGATAATTGATGTAAGATAATTAAAGTGTAGTGTCAAGCGTTTTATGATCACTTTTGCGGTGTATTGTTTCAAAGTTCGAAAAGACTCGTGTTCAAATCGGATCTACAGTACAATAGATAACTTATAGGATTAATTGTAGTATTGGTGATCAGCCGATCAGATCTGGTCCAAGAAATTAAATCGATAAAATATCATGAATCATCACACTCAAATTAATTGAATTTTATTGATTTCAATTTTAATAAAATATAAACTGTCAATAATTTTTTTCTGAATAAAATTTTTATCTTCGACTGTCAAATTGCTCGTTTTTACTCAACACTAACAAAAATACGTTAAAAAATTTTAAAATTTTATCTAAAAATCCATAAAAATAGGAGTGCCCAATTTGGACCAGGGGATGATCCGATTAGGAACCAATAGAAAAAAGTGTTTTTTACATTTTCCATTATAATCCAATATAGATGAAAAATACATCAAAACGGTCTCAAGCAAAAATGAAGGAAAATTAAATGATCTTTCCAATGATATCTTCGATTTTATGATTAGACTTTATTTGCGCTTTATAGAGAGCAAAAATTGCAAATAAGTCCGATTTACTCCACTCTCCCTTATATTTTAAAAACTGTGCAATAATACTTTTGTAATAATACTTAAAATGTATATCTTAAAAACTGTACTATTTTTTTGGATATTCTTTTTTTTTTTCAAATATAAAAATAATATTATTGGAAGACAAATCCGTGGCAAAATTTCGAAACAATATAATCAAGAATATTCTATTTATACATTTTTATTTAACAATTAATACTAATTATATACGTATATTAATGTGTTATGTTACATTTGTATTATCGAATGGAAAATATGTTGGCTGTTAGTTTATATTTTGCGAGATACTGTTTGTCTTATGTTACTACAAATTTAATAATTATAATAAAGCTATATTTTTTTATTATAAAATCCTCTGATATCTATATATTGTAGATATTTATTGGTTTTAGAAAATATTAACAAATGAGAATATTTTATATAATGTAAACATTGCAGAATGTACAAGAAATATATACAAAAAAATCGATAATTTTTTTATTTCTACTTTATGTATTAAAATAAAAAAAACACATTATTTATAATTAAACGTAGCAATTATTAGTATAGTTTTTTTTATTATAAAAAATATGTTTATGCGAACATATTTATGTATTTATATTTTTACAGTTTGCTATTGCATATATTATATAATGGAAATTTTAGTACAAATATTATAATATTATGCAACGTATCGGACATAATGACATAAAAATAGTAGGTAAATACTAAAAATTATTGTATGTACTATTCAGAATAACATAGAAAGATTATCCTAGGCATGCACCGGATTGTAAAATTACCGGATATCGGGTATCGAATATCCGATATTCGGTAGAGCAATAATTATCCGGATATTTTTCGAATATCTAGTACAAATTTCCCAAAATTCTAAAAAAAAAAAGGAAAAATAAGGCAAAAATAGCGGTAGTAATTTTTGTTTATCTTCTCAACGTGTAAAAAGGAAAAGAAGAAAGATGAGATGTGCAAAAAGTTGCTGAAAAAAATAGAGTTTGCATCAATGACGTAAACTTTCAATATAAAATTTCTGGATATACATATATATTGTATATTATATTGCCGGATACTAATGATATTCGGCTATCTGAGCGGATAGTAAAAAAGTACCGGATAATATCAGATTCCGGTTTTTTTTTCGGATATCTAATGCATCCCTAATTAGTTAAAATTTTTATTCAACAATTAACACTATAATATAATTATATAATTATATATAATTATATACATATATGAGTTATGTTACATTTATATTATTTTATACATATATGTTTAATAATATAAAATATTAAATAATTCATCTTTTCGCGCATTATAGCTTACCTTTACAAATTTCAGTTGTTTTTTTATGTCTTCAATTTAGAAATTATGTTTCTATAACCACACATCAATGTACATTACTAAAGAAATCTAATAATTTTCTGATTAAATTCACATGTGGATCCATGGTCGCAAGTCGATACTGCAAAATAACAGCAGATGATAAATCCTCGATCAAGAATAATTGAAATAATCTTAACATGACTGATCGTCGGTAATATTGCGATGATGCTATAAAATGTTTCGAGATATAAGAGAAGAGAATTAAGAGAAAGGAGCGGTATTCGTCTAATTACAGAAGAAAGAGTTTAGAAATAATCTACACAATACTCTTGTGTAAAACCTTTCGCTACTATAGATGTGCTTTATATTTAATAATATCTCCAACTGAGTTTTTTTTAATTCGGAAAACTCATTTATTCTTCACTATCTTTTTATTTACTAGAGGATCCACTAAAGTCTAAACTTTATTCTCCGACATAGATTGTAATTTCACTTCCATAATCTCTCGCCACTGAGAGAGCTATGGAACATTATCTTTCTCATTTCATAGCTTGATCAAGAGTTTTAGGATCATCCAGTTCACATGTGATATAATAAAGCAAGGAAACTTTTTGCTTTTCCATTTCTTTTTGTATCTATTCTCTTCTTTTTTATCTTCATCAATTTGACTACTCTTTTCTTGTGTCTCCGTTTCTAATTCTACTTCTTTCATCTTCTTTTGCTCTATTCCTTCTTCCTCTTCTACTTTTTCCTCACATTCATATATTTCATCTAGTTCTACAGCTTCAACCTCTGAAGTATTTCCTATCTCTTCTGTCAAATAACTTGATTTGAGAAATACTTGTATCAACATTTCACTACTTCAGTCTTATCAACAGAAAATCTATTTTCTGTTGAGAAACTACATCTCTTGTTCTAATAATATTTCCATTGTCATTTGGATCAAACAGTCTATAATCTTTAGCTTTTTCGCAATAACCAACGAATATAAGCGGCTTATCTTTTTTTTCTGAGATTTTTTCGGAATGTGAACATAGACAATACAATCAAAGACTTTGAGGTGACCTTCTTACCTGTCCAAACTTCTTCTGATGTCGTTCCTCTTGGGAGCGACATCATGGCTTTATTAGAGATCGTATAATCAAGGATCTCTAGACTTTATGAGACCAATTCTTTAAATTACGTTTCTACCCACGTTCGTTGATTGGCAGCGTCATTATGCTTCTGGCTTTTTCTACAATAGTGCAATTTATCTTTTCAGCTACTGATTAAAATCAACTTTTTTCTTATCTCTTGTTTTTTAGCAGAAATACTTTTGATGTTTTGCATGTGAGAACTGTTTTCAAAATCAATAATTACGAGAAATACGAATTGAAAATTCGAATTTACAATATCGGTTCAAATAAAATTAATTAGTCAAATTCAGCAAAAATCAGCGATTCATACAATTAGTGAACGTCTTGCTAATGGATTATACTTTTAGATCTAGAAGAATAGTCCTGTTTTTCTCTCTCTTTCAGGAGAAAACTTTCAACAGTTGTAAAATATTTTGCTAAACAGAGGCCATTAAGACTTGAAATTGAAGAAAATATTATTATTCTCAATATCTCGAAATCATCAATGTACCACAAATTGTTAATTTGTTTTAAAATAAAAGCCAAAATATTTTAGGTATTCTTGTTTCGTTAATAATGCAAGTTTTTCATGGGAAATGTATCTTGTAATTTGCAGTGAGTTGATTTTGGAATTTAGAAATACTCGGTATAATTAAGTGAAAAGATTGCATAAGTATTTTTATTACAATACCTAATAATTAAAACAATATTTACATTTGTACACGATTCGATATACATCATATACGAAAAATTACGTCATATCGGGTCGTAAGTACTTGAATCAATGCCCTACGAGTTCTAAATGTCTCATCGCATTGCAGGAAATGCTATAATTGATTCAAAGAATTATTAAATTAAAACAAATTATGTAATTTCGATTTTGTAATAATTCTTTCTCTATCGATTGTCGATTTAAATAGAAGATTTTAGATAATTATTTCAGAACTGTCTAAAACACTAGGCACTTGCGAGTGCTCGCTCGCTCGGTTAAGAGACAATTCTGAAATTTATTGGCAAAAAAAAATATACATTACACTTCTTTAATGTTTTAAATAAATAATAGGCGATATATCCTGTCACAATAACTGCTACATCATTCGCCAGTCAAGGATATATGCTCCGCTGCTCGTATTTAATTCAAGATGCTTTTTGACGTAATAAAACTATACTATTGTACAACTTAATGGCAGGGCCGAGTCGCAAACGTAGTACCGATACCAAATCCTCTTGAGTCAACATTAAAAATGACTCACCATCGATATTCTGCAATAACAAATAATAATATAACAATATATCGTTATTATTTAAACTAATTATTTATATTATTGTACTTTCTTTTAAACTTACGTTTTGTCTAAAAATATTCCCAGCTTCTGCACAGTTAGGCATGCTCTGTACAAATTTAATCACTTCTTCATTAGACCATCGTCGTGGATTCGTGGTTTGTTTCGATACTACTCTGTTTAAGGCATTGCTATGTTTCGCCCATATATGCGGTGCATTCGGCAAAGGATTATATCCAGGATTATATACAGATTGATATAATTCTTTACGCAATTGTTTAACAGGTATGTCTGCAGCATATGCAGCATTTGCAGCATTCATAGTATTCACAACATTCGCAACATTCGCAACACTCGCAGCATTCGCAACATTCCAAGTTTGCACATCACCATTTGTAATATTGGAAACGGAAAACGAAGGTTCCTCCGAATTTTGATGTCTAAAAATATATTAATATGTATTAAATATGTACTGAATTTTAATATTATATGAATATATAACATTTAAAAGTTCTTTACGTCTTGAGTAACAAACCTTTTTTTTCGCTTTTTCGAAACTTCATCATCATCCGTTTGTCCGTCGCTGTGCAAATTTTTTAACTTGTTAGATCTGAAACAACAAAATGATATAAATAAAAATAACAATTGTTACAACAATGCCGTGTGTGTGTGTGTGTGTGTGTGTGTGTGTGTGTGTGTGCGCGTGCGTGCGCGCGCGCGCGCGCGCGTGTAGAGGGGAGGGAGAGAGAGAGAGAGAGAGAGAGAGAGAGAGAGAGAGAGAGAGAGAGAGAGAGAGAGAGAGAGAGAGAGAGAGAGAGAGAGAGTTACTTCACTATATTCAACATACTTGTCTGAATTTTCTGATCTATTTTCAGATTTATCATTTTCTGATCCATTTTCAGATTGATCATTTTCTGGTTTATTTTCAGATGTATCATTTTCTGATCTATTTTCAGATTTATCATTTTCTGGTTTATTTTCAGATTTATCATTTTCTGATCTGTTTTCAGATTCATCATTTTCTGATCTATTTTCAGGTTTCTCATTTTCTGATGTATTTTCAGGTTTCTCATTTTCTGATCTATTTTCTGATTTATCATTTTCTGATCTATTTTCGGATTCATCATTTTCTGATCTATTCTCAGATTTATCATTTTCTGATCTATTTTCAGATTTATCATTTTCTGATCTATTTTCAGATTTATTATTTTCCGATGTATTTTCAAATTTATCATTGTCTGATGTATTTCCAGATTTATCATTTTTATCCGACGAATCGCCATCTTTCTGTTTCTCCTTTTCGATCATTAATATTCCATCGTCTGAGGGCACAAGTTTATCGGATTTTTGAGATTTTTCTGTTTTTTTGTCAGTCTTCTCTAGTTTTGAGTTTTCCTGTATCTCCATTTCATGATCATCGGCTTCGTGGGAGTCGTTGTTTTTCGCCAAACTGTATCTATCAAGCAACTGGACTGATTTATTTAAATTTTGAGAAGAATACGGACAACCAGATACTGAATTATGCGTTGCAAATTTAGGTCCTTTTATATGTCCTATACCTCGACAGCCGTACGTGCCACATTCCGGTCGATCAGTCAACTGATCTACTATGTATTGATGAAAATGAATCAATGACATTACGAATTAAAATATGTTGTAATATGCAAAATAATATGTATAATATAAAATAAAAGCTTACTAAGTGGAGGTTCCAATGGATGACCAGTTTTTACACACCAACCCACAGGATGAATATCAGGTGAATCATCATCAACCCAATAGGCATGATTATCAGGCCAACCATCAAATTTAATCTTCAATCTATATTTTAAAAAATACATAATTACTATCCCGCTAAAAAGATAAAAATACACACAGAAAGAAAATGAAGTCAATACTAACTGGTGATCTTTCACATCCTCTACAGTTGCCACTCTAATTAATTGTGGCACTCGCTTATCCACTGCTTCTAATTTCATACCACGTCTGAATGCACAAGGTGGGCGTTGCTTGAATGCTCTAGCTGGAGCAGCCACTGAGCCGGTTTCTTTCAGATATGCGTCCCAAGTGAAAGACTTGGCATCCTTATAAGCTAATCACAGATATTATAATTACATATGAAAGAATAAATAAATTATATTACACTAATTTCAAATTTCTTACTATTCGGTGGCATCAAGGCGCGTCCATTATGATGAGACCATCCAACAGGATGAATATATGGTGAACTCGCATCAGCCCAATAATCATACACCTCGTCCCAAGAATCAAAATGGACTAATATTCGAGAATCCATTAAACCTGCTATGCTAGCGACACAAAGTAATGAAGAATGTTTTCTATCCACTGCCTCTAATTTCATGCCCACTCGAAAGCCTGTGGGAAAGACAGTTTGCAAGGCACCTTTATTCGGAAATAGATTCTTTGCTGCCACAGGCGCTTTACAGATTTTTAGATATGCATTCCAATTAAAGTTTCCAGATGTGTAACCTTTTGGTGGATCTAATTTCTTGCCATTTTTTTCAGACCATCCAGCAGGAAATATATTCATACTATCTGCATTTATCCAAAAATCATAATTTTCTGGATAACCGTCAAAATGCACACGCATTCGATAACCTAAATACACACATTTTATAAATTTCACATAATAATACTATAATATGTATGCTGTCTTTAACTGCTGACTTACCTACAACCTCGGCAATGGTTAGAACACAATATCGAGAAGGGTGTTCTGGATCTATACCTTCCAATTTCATTCCAACTCTAAAATGATTTTTACTATAGGGAAAGGGATCCTTGAATAACTTAACAGGCGCCGCTTTTGCTTTACAATGGTCAAGATACTTTGGCCATGAAAAACCTGATTTCCCTCTTTGCCAAGGAAACTGTGCATAAAATAAAATTAAAAAATTATAATATTTTAATTTTTAACGCATTTAATTTAATTATATTTAATAATTTAATTGTTATGCTCGATTAACCTTTGATTCTGGTGAATCTGCTTGGATCTCGTCATCTATACTTGCCAATACCTCTTTTTCCTCATCTATTTCCTTTGTCTTATCTTGTATCTTTTCATCAGATTTTTCATCTATTTCCTTTGATCCTTGTAATAATTGCGATTCTTGTAATAATTTTTTGCGTTTCTTTTTTATGCGTACTTCTCTGTAAAAAAACATTAATAGTTAAATCTTATATAATTATTTAATTACTTATATATTAAAATATATTAAGATACATAAATAATACATACTTTGGATCTTTATCTTTTCGATTTGCAGGCTGTTTTTTAGCCTCTATCACTTCTGTGCAGGAAGGACTACATGATATTGGACTTTCAAATTCAGCAGCTAATCCATAACATCCACAAGCTTCGCAATGATATACAGTATCTGCATTTACCGATCTAGATTTCCTTTCATCAGCTAAATTAAATATATTTCATTAGTCATATATAAATATTTACATCTAATATATCCATCGAGATGTACTATTTGTAATTTACCTTTTTTTTCTATATTAGTATTATTAACAATTCCTGAGCTAGTTTTTGAGGAATTTTGTGTTAAACACACATTCTCTTTATCACCTATACCATCTTTATTTTGTTTACTACTTTCATCTTCATCTACTACTTCCATAATGCCGAACTCATTCATACGGAACTAAAAAAATGTAAAAAAAATGAATATGATTGTTCGTGCATATATACGTCTATATATAAATACTTTAATAATGTTATAAAACTGTTACTTGTAAAACTATAACTAAAATTGTTACTATTGTTCATAATTCTAGATATACACAAACTTAGAGTCTCTTTATTTTTTATTACCATATATACAACTCTTTTACCTGTAAATTACTTCCAGGCAAAGTACCAACACCATCTTTCCAGTCCAAAATTTTAGACGCATCAAAATGTATATTATTCTGATTCAGAGTATTGTTCTGATTCAATTGTTCTTTTGTTTCATCACAATTGTTACTCTTTGTTTCATTCTTATTGTCTGGCGTTACTTCAGTATTACAGTTTATTGGAGTTTTAATTATCTCTATTCTTATATCATCATCCATATTCGTATTAAGTTTCGAAACTTTATCCTCACTAGGAATAACTTTAATCAATGTAATGTCATCATCATTTTGAGTCTTTTTATCTTTGTCTTGTTCAGATTCTGGACTGCTCAATGCATAATTAGAATCAGCTAGACTGTCTTGCGGAGATTTTGGAATATGTTGCTTTTTCATCCGTTTTTCAGTAGAACCTCGTAATATGTTGCTAATTGTTTTTTTCCGTTTTTCTGGTTGATTATCTTCCTTTTTTGGAATTGGCGTGATAACAGCTGAATCCGGGTTTTCAGTGATTTTTATACTATCTATGGAATTAGAATTGTTCTTGTTTGCACTTAAAAGGCTCATTTTTATTGGATGCAATGGTGGAGGATGTGTCGTTGAATTTGTCGTTTTTGATTCACGTAACACTAAATTGCGCAAAGTAATAAATATACTTTATATTTTGCTTTGAAATACTATACATGTAAATCAATAATTACACTAAATAGAAATGTATTTCTATACCTGTTATGGTACCTTTGCTTTCCGTACTAAGTTGACCATTATTAATTTTTAAATTGAACATGCTAGGTTTTGTGGTACCGCTTTGCTGAGAAATATTCACTGGTAATATTAAATTCGCCATATGTTTAGCCTGACTCTGAGAGCCACTTGTAGTACTTGTTGGTGTTGGAGCTAATTGTGATATTACTGGAGTAATTACTAATTTGGGTTTCGTTATTTGAGCCGGTGTTAAAGTCCCTATTAAAATGCCAAGTAAGTAAATGCATAGATATATAGCATTTGATATATTAAATTAATTTTTAATTAATTTAATGCTATATATTTTATATTAAAGTAATTTTTGTATATCACATATAAGTTGACAAATTATAAAGCGGTTATATTAAAAAATTTATAAAGTAAAAAAAATTCTTACCTGCAGGTATAACAACAGATTCTCGTGATTTATTAGGTTTAATGAGAGTTCCCAAATATGCAAATGTATGCTTTCCTACTTGCGCATTAGTTTGATTTCCTTGCGTCGTATTTAAGGGCAATATCTGAGCAGTAGATGTTGACTTTCTAAGTAAAATATGTTTTTGAGTTTGTGAAGTAGCTGCAGTGCTCACAGTATTTATCGGACGATGAATCACGATGTGTTGTTTACTTTGAGATGTAGCTACTTGACTTGGCCCTTGTATAAATACCTTATTTTGTCCAGTCACAATCTAGAATGAAAGTAACATACCTTATTTTATTTAATCATAAAAGTTAAATGAACTTGCTATCTAAAATTAATTTGGTTAAATGTTAAAAGTCATAATTTTCTCCAAAATTTAATGTCAAAGTAATTTGAATATGAGAATTTTTACATAATATCCATATTAATTACAAATAACATTAAACTAATTAATATTCACTTTTAATTTGTCAATAAACTTGGCATGGTAAAATAAAAAATTAACATTGATCATAAAGTACAACTAAATTTAACAATTATAAATATTAAAAAACATATTTTTTCAACAAAAAAATTAATTAAATCAATAGATTAATTTTATGCACATCTCTTCACACTTGAGTCACACTGTATACAGTGTTTGTGACCAAATCTATATTTACTATAAGAAACTGCATCACTCACTGCTACCACCTATGTATCTTATAAAACTATAAGATCTATATACATATATATATATGTACGTATTGTGTATGGATATTGTATATATGTGTATGCGTGTGTACTGTATTTAGCACTGTTATATTTTGCTTCCTTATATTATCACTTATAATTGTACTCATATATTCATACTTCATATTTTATTGCAAAATATAACATTTAAGTTATAACTTATTATAAAGTATAAGACATATAAGTGCAACATGTAGATAAAAGATATATATACTTAATTTTAGGTTATCATGAATATGATTGGAATATGTATACCTATATTATGTGTTATATGTTCATCCATTATAATAAACTTATATAAGATACAAATTGCAAAAATGAATCTCTATAGAAGTTCTCAACTTCGCCACATAAATCATAGAATAGAAAGCCAGTGTTATACGAGATACCATTACACATTATCATTCACCATGCTTTCAATAATTACCTGATTATTAACTGGATTAATAATGGCAGCGAGTTGTGTGTTAGGTGAAACAATAGTTTGATTTATATTTGACGATTGGGTAGAACGTACTTTATTTTGTTGGATATATAACAGTGGCATTACAGACGTGGCTGGATCATCCACCTGCTGTGTATCCGTAGCACTACTCTCATCTATATCGTCTACTACTATTTCCTCTTCCATTCTGTTAACAAACAGACGGTTGTTGACAAAGTTGTGTTATCTCATTGTTTCACGCTTCAACACTTAACATTAAAAAACGTTTCATATATATCTAAATCAGAATGACACTCAAAAAGAAATAAATAAAAATTAATTGATGAATTATCACACTCAATAATATAATTTTTTTCTATCAAAACAAAAAATGAAAAGTATGAAGCTTGAGAATGTATTTAAAATTATCCGATATGTTATTTTTTTGCATAGTTAAACAATTACATCACAATTACACAAATTATTTCATTTGATCAATTTGAAACGAAGTTTCGTGAAAACGTGAAATAAATCACAACTTAATGTTCCATCATCATTCAACCTCGATAAATGGGTAATGTACTAAACAAAGTCTAATACACGACGCTTTTTTTTCTAAAGGCCCAACACTAAAGCAACTTTACGAACCTAACGGACATAGCGTTTATCATCGGCATATCGTGTCGTTACTAGTTACATAATTCGCGAGGAATATCGAAATATCTCGTTCGCGGAAAAATGCAAACGCTTGACGAGACGACGTGTTTATTCATTCGTGCGAATTCATGCATCGGAGACGCTCGACGTATTCTCGTCGAGATATGGTAGCACAATTTTAAATGGCGCGCCGAACCCGTCGTATCCGTAGCATACAGCAGTCACGTTCCAACATCACTTTTCACGCTTTGAAATTCACCGTGGGCGTAAACGACGGAGGCGGTTTCGTGCAAAAGCACCCATGCTGCCGCGATCGGTGGATAGGGTTCGTGAGTCTCCTATTCAAACTTGGCGACTCGTGTACCGCCCGTCGCGCATCGTTCGGAGTCGTTCATCGATGAAGGGGGCAACGCGCGTTATGCACGGCACTTTTCAGAATAACGGATGCGCAGCCCGAAACCCACGGCGGGATCGTCGTCGTTCGTGCGTGCCGCGACTCCTTCACGCAGCGTTTTCCCGCGCGTGCAAACAGCAAACAATTCCACCACGCCGTTCATATACTTTTAACAAAAACTTTAGCACATCTTTTGAGCTCTTAAGTCCTGTATGCCACGGCTACGTCCCCATAGGCCGAACGCGCAGTGGCGACGGCGCGACAGCTCGTCTCCCATTGGTCACCGCGGGCTGCACAGCACTGCACAGTCAGCGAGTGCAACTCGGTGCAGTTAGGTGCAACCGCGCCAGCCAATCGCGCCGCATCAGCATCACCAATATTCTTTCTTCGTCGTTTTTATGTCAATCTTTTTTTTTTGAATTGGCCAAAACCTGCCCGTCCCTTCGCGAATCGTTCCGTGATCGCTGATTGTATGGATCGATATGTCGATGATAATTACGCGCTTGTTCGTTATCAGAAAAGCGATGAACGTCTCCCACTTAACAGACAGAAAAACAGAGAGAGAAAAAATTTAAAACGAATGATCCCGCAGAAAACCATGGATTTTCGATTCTCGATAAAATTGGTTTAAACTGTAGTATGTTACCTATAATTTTTAACTCACTGGTGAAAAGTTTTTTCCATAAGCAAAACCATCAAAAATTGATAGATTTTACTGTAGCATCGTTTAAAAATTGTATATTTTCCGGTCTAATCGGACTGAAAAGTATCTTTATCCAGCTGTAACGAATAATGGAAGGAGCGGAGAAAACGGACGCCATCTTAGCAAGAATATCAATTCAGCAATACGTATATTTCCTTGTCACAAACAAAAATTTGGAGAAGATTCGTTTGTATGGAATACAAAATAGGGCAGACTGAAGCGAATCGGATCAATATAAAATTTAAGACAGTTAGAGACTCCGCAAAGGAATAGAGACAAGCAAAGGAAATAATAATTTCAATCTGTCAGAAATCATGTACTATAGAATACAGTTTTTGATGACAGGTTGAAATTCTTATATTTTCTTTAATTGAGCGGAACTCTTTAGTCGATATTTGTCATTAATTTTATTTCTTTTGTTTCAAAACCAGCTCGTTTGAAACAAAATGATAATAATAAAATTAACGACAAATATAAACTAATATCTCTTTACATTCATTCAATTCACCCTGTGATTCAATTCGCCTCGGTCTACTCTAAATTGTTGCTCGAGCAAAAAGAAGTATAGGATGTATAGATCATAACTCAAAACATTATCAAAAATATACAAATGTCATAAATTATTCTATCATTATCTGTATAAGAGAGTAGAAATTTTCAAAAGTTTCGCTACCGCTCAGGGATCGTTTCATTTCTATATTTTCTTATACATATATCTTTTTTCGTAGAAACCGAAAATAAAATTTAAATTGTTTGAAGGTGGCTTAAAAATACAAAATATAAATAATAGAAAGCATACAGTCACAACATTAGATGTATGCTCCCTATTATTTAGAAACCAAAAATATATATAAGTGTTGCACATTACTTGGAGAAAAGAGTACCGAGATGTCAAATGTTATAATGAAAAATATAATCTAATTAACGTTTTGTAGTGCAATATTATTCACATGTGATCCAATTTGGAATTAATTTCATAAATAAATTATTGAAGCATAATTTATAGTGATTTTATAATGATACGAATAAGGATTTTCATTTTGTTTTAATATACAATTTTTTCTTAAGTTTTTTTTATATTATAATGATTATATTTTCGGTTTCTACGAAGAAAAATACATAAGAAAACATAGAAATAAAACGATCCCCGAGCGGTAACAAAATCCGAAAATTTCTACCCTTCTTTGAACAATAATTTTCTTATTAAAAGTTATTTAATTTTTTTATTAGTCTTGATTGTTAGTCTTATTTAAAATCGCATTTTATAATACTTATTTGCAAATTTGATGAAAAAGTGTAAACATTAAGAATTAAATCAAATTTAAAATATATACTGATCAAACAATAATACATATTCGTGCAAAAGTTTATTTGGATTACATTTATTCATTTAAAAGTTATTGTTCTGCAAAAAAATAATGCCATTTTGCTGCGTAAAATCAAATTATTATAAATCAAATTATTTATTCTGTTTTTTGCAGTTAGTTTCAGAGTATATATGCGAAATAATATATGCAAAATTTTCAAAATAATATATTAGTTGATATCAACTTATTTTGATTAATTGTTTCATTGATATTCTTTTTTAGCTTACATTATACAGCCAACATTCTTAAAGCATTCTTAAAATTGTTAAAAACTTTTACAGATATCTTTTATTTTTACTCAAGTAGGTATAAGTTTTTATTTGGAAATTTTGTTGTTTGTAAAAGGCAAATATATAGAGTGAATACTAATCATTCTATTTTAGTAAGTGATATTTTTTAAACAAATTCAAGACCAAACTTCATATAATCATATATCCGAAACGACTTAGTTTAAGATAAAAGAAGTAAAACAGGTTTAAGATGTCAAAGTTGAATGAAAAAATACATTTTATTTTCGGAAAAAAAGCATGCCAGTCTTTATTACTATTCATTTTTTTTTTAAATGTACTTTCATGCACAAAATGTATTCAAGATTTGGTTTGAGGGGCCAAATTAAAGTTGAAACTTTTGAACCCGGGCAGAAGAGAAATAGTCCCGAGTGATATAGACTATTCAACTTGTTTTGTTTCATATTATTTTTAATGAATTATTGACAGGTAAATCACAAAATCACATATTTATTTTACTATAATTTACTTTATTTATCTTTTATAATTATAAACTGATTCTTTGAACTAAAAAAAAATTAAATTCATAATACTATTCATCTCGAAAGCAAAAAATCTTTCTATAACTTTCACCTGCAATTTTTTTCTTTTCCAAAATTAATTTCTCGTGAATACTCATTAAATATAGCTCATAAATGTGTAATTTTTTGTAAATATTTTTATTAAAGATTGTTTTCTTTTTAATTATAATTATAATTTATTTATATTAATATTGAAGATTGACTTAACGACACATGATAAAAAACATTTTGTATTTATATTAAAACAAATCCTAGTTAAAATTTTTGTATTGAATTTTTAACATATTTGAGTGTTAATTAAACATAATATGATTGTGTTATTTGAATATTTTGTGTTTAAAAATTAAAATTTAACATTTTTCAGTATTAAAATAACACAATTTATAGATAAGTAAACAAATAATATAAAAATAATGTAATTTTAAAACATAAATTCTAAGAATAAATGAATAAAATGTGTGTATTAATTTAATATAAATGTTAATTTTACTGAAAAAATATTTTCTGTAGTTATTTATATATTTTATATGTAAAAAGATACAGATACCTTGTGTTATTTTCTCTTTGTAACAGAATTCTGTTAAATCTATATATTGCATATGTTAAATATCACAGAAGCATCGCTTAAATTAAAAATAAAAAAAGTAGTATCTAATTTCAGTTAAATATTATAAAGTTTAACATTATAAAATTATGTGTCAATTTAATAAAATTTGCTTTAAATTTTGTCAAAGTATTATGTTTCTTGTGTTAATTTTTTACATAATATTTAGGTTACTTTCTAACATATTCATCTTACGTTAAATGAACACAAAAATTTGGGTGGATCGTTTGGGACATGTGTGTTAAATTTAACACAGAAATTAAACAAAATTTCTGTGTAGATTGATGCGTTTGTTAATATGACAGTATCTTAATTAAAATTATTTTTAAAAAATTTTTTTTAAATAATTTTTTAATTATGAATAATTAACAACCAATTTTGATTCATAGCTTTAATTTAAAAATTTATAATTATTTTTATTTTTTATTTTTTTAATATTTAAAGGAGGTGCCATGGTTCCTCCTTTTAGCTACGCCCATGCATAGAATAATGAGATATATCAACTATGTAAAGAAAAGACAGTTATTTAAAAAAATGTTTTTTACAAGTATGCATATTGCAAATTGCATGATTTTCTTTTTAGTTATGTATTTTCTTTATATCAATTAATTCGTCTCATTATTCTGTGCATCAAAATTAAGGAATAATTATTAAAAAAATGAATAGTAGATAAAGATACTTTTCAGTCCGAAAAATAACTTTCAAATAGTGCTATAGCAAAATTATTTTTTATGATTTTGCCTAAGGAAACTTCTTTTAATCAGTAAATCAAAAATTATAACGTACTATGGTTTAAATCACTTTCACCGAAAAAGAACAAAAAACGTGGTTTTATGCGTCTTTTTGTTTACATTCGCTTCCCGCGCGAACGCGTGTATTAAAAGAAAAAAAAGGACCATTACATCTCGCAATAACTACATTTTACAAACGTCAACGATAATTATATGTATACATTTATATGCATAAAGGCGCATACACATAAATCAAGATTTCCATCCGTAGAGTGAAGCTTCAGTCGGTATCTCTTTATAGCTGTCGCGGCCATATCGATGCGAGCTAAAGTGGGAAAGGTGCTAACTGTGATTACATTCGCGGATGCTTAATCTACATAATATATATACATATGTATAGATATATAACATATATATATATATATACACATGTGTATATATGTATATCATATGCGTGTAACGCATTAGCGATTACACCGTGTACACAGCCGACAATTTTCAAACGTCAGTTGGCAAACGATCGATTCACACGCGATCGATTGGAGATGCATGAACTTTGCGTCTCGATCGCGGAGACTGAAATTGATACATCTGCATGTCAATTGAATTGTAGGTCTTGAACGGACTCTCATCGCGGCACATAATATACATAAATACGATTCTCTATTACCTTCTCTCTCACAAACTCGTAATGAAACGAAGAATATTTTCTCGCGTCCTCAAGCGAGAAAGAAATGGAAGGGACGGTCCATTCCTGAAATGTTTCAGGTGTTCGCGTTTCCTTAAACTTTCACGAAACAATTAACGTTATTCACACTGTCGTCAAACTTAAGAAGATCGAACGAGTCTCTTAAGATTGGCCTAAACACTCCGGAGCATCCGATAATACATTCGTGCGGACAGCACTCAGGTACAGCGAGTGCAACTTGGGAAAGAATAGATCTCGAGCGCGTATTATGTAGAATGCAAGGTGCTATCTTTTAAGTATGCAATTGGTCAATTTTCCTGCGCACGCTTTATATGCAAATTCATGCAAATTCATTTAGATAAGCTTTCGATGATGGTGAGAATGCAATTATATACTTTACCGTATCTAGAGCACCGCCGAATTCACCAAAATTGCTACGATAACTCGCTGCTAGTTAATCCACACTGCTAGTTCTTTGTAACTAAACTTCTTTTGTTTCTCTCTCTCTCTCTCTCTCTCTCTCTCTCTCTCACTCTCTTTTTTTCTCCCTTTTCCCTCTTTTCCAACGAAAGCGCGAGTCTCTTGTATATTGTACTTGTTAATTGCGCGCGATCGATACTTTTATTTAATATCATTCATAAAAATATCAGTGGCAATTTGAGGCAACTTCACATGTTTTCAGTGATCAAATTAAAAAAAAAATAGTTACATAAATTTCGCTTTCGAATCTTTCACTCGCTTACCGTCGACCACGTAAATACGATCGATAACACATTGGATAGTCCGTTTGTATTTTCGGCGTGAATCGACGCGATTTAATCACGTTTAACGCTTACAAAATGAATTTAACCTTAGAAGAGACTGAGCTATAATATTAAGTTAACCAATAAAGATATAGTTTTAGATTTTTTTAAGTTACGATATATATATATATATATATATATATATATATATATATATATATATATATATACACACTGATTAGTTAGATCAACCTAGATATGCGTTCTACATTCGGACAACGAATTAAGCTATAAGGAATTGGAACCAGAGGGCGCCGAAAGAATGCAGAAAGTCCCTCTAGTAAAAGTGAAGTCATAAGGGGCACTGATTTCTGATTGGTCAGATTTCGAGTCCCTTTAAACGCCGCCATTTACAGATACTTTCGATGTGGTAGTGAATCTGTGAATTGGTGTGTTTTACGGTATAGAAGGCGCGAACGTGAAATCAGACTATCAACTGTCAACCATGGTAAAATTGTACTGTTTCCGGCCGGTATCCGACACCCGGCAACAGCATCCTCCTGATCTTATGTCTTAACTCTTACTAGAGGAACTCTATCAGTGCAGAAAATCTGTTCTCTTTTGAAGAATGTTCTGGGAGTCAATCATAGGTCAACATCCACAGGCTGTATTCTAAAATTCACTGCCAGCGCTGAAAATCTATAGTTTACGTTACGTATATTATACATTTTCAGCACTGGCAGTGAATTTTAGAACACAGCCATAGTCGATTCTTATATTGACTGCATACGGAAACGTCGATCGGATACCTCTGATGCTTCGGATTCGTTATCTGTCCTTGTTTAATAGTAATGTAATGGGCCTTCTACAATAAATTAATTAGAAGCTAAAAATTGACTAATCACAGTCGTCAATTTTTAGCTTCTGATTTCTAATTTGATGACTAATGGCTTATTATAGAAGGCCCATTACATTAAATGTTAAACATAAGATCATTCTTGTGATCTACAATAGATTTTTAAGTTTTAAGGAATAGACGAATCACAATCAATTATTCTCCTCGCATTCGCCTGTGATCAATTTCTTACGACTTAAGGCTTAAGACAACTATGTAGATCCGGACTAAAGACATAAGACATAGACCTCTGTTACATGGCTTGATTTATATTGAAATTATAACATCGATGTTATGAAACTGGCCAATCATATTTGGCCATTCACTATTCCTCTGAAGAATGGAATGACTATGATTGGTCATTCTTCCGAAGAACAACTATGATTGGACAAACACTACATATATTTCATAACTACGGATATTATTAAGCGTACCGTGGATGAGGTTGTAAGAGTAATAAATTAGATCAATCACAGTTAAATGTGAGAAGAATAATCGACTGTGATTGGTCAATTTCTTACTCTTACAACTTCATCCATTACTGATACTGCCATTGTAGACCACGCATAACAGAGGTTACTATCTTAAGATTATAAGTCAGCTTTTCTGCTACAGGGAGCGTTTATATTAGCCGCAACCATATGCCGTATGACGTAATGTGTAAAAATTGACTAATCATCTTCCCTTCTGATCCTCGAATGAGAGGGGAATACTTGACTGTGATTAGTCAATTCTTACAGATTACATCATACGATATATGATTACGGCCAATATAAATGCTTTCTAAGGTCTGGTTATAGCAACATTATTTTGATTTTAAGCAAGACTTAAAACTCTCTCTATCTCTTTCTCTTTTTCGGCTTTAAAGAGATAAACTGAGAATTTTAAACCTCGTTTAAAATTAAAGTACGTTGATGCAATTGGGCCTAACGGTCTTAGAAAGCTGATTTATAATCTTAAGGGTAACTACCAACTCCGATTAACTTAGTCCCGATTGCACCAACGTTACTTTGATTTTAAGTGAGACTTAAAACTCTTTTTGTCTCTGTCTCTTTTTGGCTTTAATTAGAGACAGATAGATTTAAGTCTCGCTTAAAGTCAGAGTGACATTGGTGCAACTGGGCCTTAATCGATTGATCCAGTTCATTGGAATTGACTAGTCGCATCTATCGTCAAATAAAATAACAAATTAGTCAATTTCAATAGACTAATCTTATCGGTCGATTAAATTAATCGGAGTTACTAAAAGTGGCCCTAAAGCCGCGATAGTTAGTGATATTCGAATTTTATAATTAGAACCGTCTTAAGTACAGCCTTAAAAAGTCACGAGTGCAACTAGGCTTTAAGTTACTTAAAACTTCAATATACTATTATATTATAGAAAGCCCATTATATGTTTAGCAATACTCAAGAACTATCTTATGACTTATGTTTTAAAGGCACCTCATATTTATACACCTTTAAGACATAAGTTTTATAAAATAGTCTTGTGCATTACTAAAGACAAAATACTTAAGTCATAAGGTACTGTCTTAAGATTATAAATCAGCTTTCTGCTAAGGCTCTAAGACTCGCTTATATATAGTCAAAATACGTTGCAATCAGGCCTAAGAGCTACCACAGACAAAATTCCGTAACAGTAAGCGTAAAGCGTAAATTTAAACTGATCAGCAAATCAAGATATTGCTTTAAATCTACGTAATCTGAAATAAAAATAGCAATAAATTTATCCATAAAGCAAATTTCAACTGGTTGAAATTTGTCTTACGCATAAGTTTTACAGTTTTATTGCTATGTCTATTTCTGTTAGGTTATCATATGTAGATCTAAAGCAGTATCTTAATTGGCTCATCGGTTTAAGTTTCATGTCTTAAGGTTACTGTTACAGAAATTTTGTCTGCGATAGTCTTAAAGTCCAGGTCTACAATAGATTTTTAAGCCATAAGAAGCCTTAAATCATAAGAAAGGATGAATCACAATCAATTATTCTTTTCACATTCGATTGTAATTGGTCAATTTATTATGTAAGGCTTAAAACACTTATACACGGGCTAAATTGGTAATTAGTACGCATACCAAATATTTGATACGTCCTTATTTATACCGATCTGTTTCATAACAGATTAAATTAGGTAACATGATGTCTTCACTGCTTTTTAAGATATAAAACCTCTAATTCTAATAATTCGGCGGAAAACTGATATAGGAATAAACAAAATCGCTATTTATGAAGATAAAATGTAGTGCTTTATAATACATCCTTGAGAGAATATTAAAAATAATAATAATATTATTATAATTTGGTCAGTAGCATCAGCCATATACTGAGAAAAATAGTTTGATTTGATTAAACAGTAATTCTGGTGGAAAATGGATCAGAAAATTTTCTGATTAAATCTACTACAATTCTAGTTAAGATAACTAGAATTCTGATTGATATAATTATTCTGGTAAAAATTCTGATAGATTTTATACTAGAAATATTATATCAGCCAGGATTTCAGTTATTTCAATTAGAATTCTAATAAATTTAACCAGAAAATTCATGTACTTTGAACTAGAAATTTTTTTCGAAATTTTTTTGCAGTAATGTGAAAATGGCAAAAATCATAGTTTTTTGCTTATAGTACCACATTTATCTCAAAAACCTGACGATATATAATAGAGACATTTTTCGCTGGCAGATTCGAATTCAACGGTCAAAATTAGAAACTATTCTGTTATCTGTTTCTCCCAAGACCTAAGACGCTTAATTTTGCAAGCCTATGTTATTTTTCTTATAGGACTTATGACTATCGACTCTATCGACGCATTGTAGACCTGACGTCCATTAAAAGTCATATTTAGCAATATTAGCTTATGGAGCTGACAAGCTTTGTTTTATTTTTTTGTGTTTTATGTTTAATAAACAACAAAGATAGACGCGATAGCACTGATAGTGCGCTCTTCAAATGCAGCCTATACAGAGTGTTATTACAGGTAAGAATTTTTTCAGAATTTTTTAGTATGTTTTCTCATCTTAATAAAAATAACCAATGAGAAAATACAGTACTAAAAAGTAGATAAAAAATTCTGAAAAAATTCTTAGAATTCTATAAGAAGAAAATAAACAATTTTTATCTCTTGCCATTTTTCTATAAAGTTGATAGTACTTGAGCAAAAAATTATTGAAAATCAATATTCGGCGATTTTTAGTAATTAAAGTCTTGTTAACTATTGCCAAAATTGTAAAATGATAGAGGACTTTCCGATTCAGTTTAGTCCGCTCTATCTGCACACGAATATTTGGCAGTCATTCTGGGACATCCTGTATAATATAAAAATTGAATAGAAAATGATGATACTTGAGGTAATTTTTTGTACGACAGATATGAAAATCTTAATTATGACAAAAAATTTATTATTGTAATATTATTACAATGCTTATTATTATCAGAAAATTATACATTTCCTTATGGCGATCTTAAATTTCCAAATAAAATATTTTTGCTCTCTCATTCTTCAATTACTAACAATATTTATCTTATCTACTGATAATGTTAAATTATTTATAGGTCATAACGGATTCGGAACACTTGTTTAATCACTAAGACTGCCAATAGAAAAAAAAAATAAGCTAAACACGGTTCGGAATGAGAATGGGCGATACAGTGCTGATATTTTAAATATTGATATTTTTTTATTTTTTTCCCAATATTTTGTACCGATATTTTGTCTTTCGATATTATTAATATCTCGATATTTGAACAAGAATATCAAATTTCCGTTACGAGGTGCATTCCGTTTTATGCTCCGTTTTACAACACTTGAAAGCATCCTTATTTAATATATTTGATAGACAATAAAAAGATAAATTTATGCTTACAGCATGTGAGCATAAATTTGGAAGACAAAACATTCTATGGTCCATTAAAGCGCATATTAATTTAGGATTAGGATTGAATTGCTTTATATTTTTATCCATACCTACTACTTACTCATTATTATAAGAACGTATAACATTAAAATTATATAAATAAATAAAACAAAAATAAAAGTAAAATGTATACGTGCAATAGAAAGTAAAATATAAATTTATCTACATATATACTATATATGTTTATTTCATGTATATATGTATATGTATATGTATCTATATATTTCAATCAGTACTATATACATAATACTAGTTGCAATAAAAATAACATAATTTTTTAAAATTCTGATTATAAAATGAATAGTTATTCAAAAGAACGACGAAATATAGCCTCAAAACGATCTCCAATAATTATTTTTGCAAAAAGATCAATTTTTTTGTGCATCAATACGCGTGCGTATATGATCGGTACGCGTATCGCCTAAAAATAAAAATATCGGATCCATAGCAATATTGCATATTATCCAACCGATATTTTGATGTATCAATTTTTTTTGTATCGCCCATCCCAATAATTCAGAAAACAACTTTTGTCTCTAACATCTGTGTCACACTACGCATTGGAGATTAAGATAATTGTGAATTGAAGATAAGAATTCAACCAAACAGATAATTTTAATTTCGTTCTGGCTGAATTCTAATTCTCAATTCGCAATCCTCAATCTTCAATGCGTATAACGTAACACGGGCAAAGGATTCCAAACAAATTATGACCGATATCATAGTTGATTCTTATTTTAAAACCGTCTCGAATAATATCTTGGAACGCTAATCTCTCTGACCGGTAGTCATAGTCTGTTCTTATATTTAAGACCGTCTTCAGCACAATCTTAAAATAAACCAATCAAAGGAGCGCGAGCGTAATAACATTTTAAGTAATGTCTTAATATGCTAATACTTTTTGATTGGTTTATGACATCTTAAGACTGTATTTAACGTTTCTTATATAAGATCCGAATATGAATATTGACTTAGCTAGGACATGATTAACATAATTAATCATTTCATCCTTGTTTAACAGGCAAACAATAAGAATGTATTACGTATCCTTGCTGAAAAATGTCCTATATTTATTACATTCCAACTTATAGCAATGTATACAAATTTAAAACATTCTTCAAAAAAGAACAGATCTAGAGAGTCTCAAATAAAATTTAAGATCACCTATGTTTCCTTAGTAATAATACGGCTAATGTCTTAAACATTTAACTCAAACAGATTTTTCACAGATTTCTGTAGAAATATTTAGATCGTTATCTCCGAACGTGAAATCAATTTCAGCCAATTTGATATTAAAAAGGATGACTACTATCTTCATTTTATCATGATAAAATTATAGCATCGAAATAAGTGTGTATCTCGCTATAGATTTTATTTCCACATTTGCAATGAAAAACTGCAAACTTATAAGGCATCTCTCTATTCATGTAAAATTATTTAAAATAAAAAAATAAGAAAAATATTTTTTAGTTTTCATTTACAATTATAAAAGATATAATTCAGGCTTATCCAATTTTCACATCAAAACGTAAAAAAATTAATGTCATTCAAAAATCAAATAAGATTTCGGAGATTGCAAAGTGTTGACACCAATACTTATTCACAAAACATTGGACCCATTCAGTACCATAAGTTGTGATTCATAACCGCTTTGAGCGCTTAATGAGCTCTTGCATTTGATTGGATTATTATTTCTTTAATTGTAAGATCATGAAAGTGTGAGCGCTCAGTGAATGTAAAATGATGTAAAGAAATTATACACAGTAATAAATAAGAAATATAATATTAAAGATTATCTATAATTATAATATATAAGTTATATATTATAATACATAAGTGGGTAATTATGCGCATCCTGGTTTTATACTTTTTCAATAGATGAAGAATTTCACATCACTGTGGTGAAATTTTTACGCAGGTCATCCTCTTAAAATATAACTACAAAAGATATGACATTGCTAACGAGAGAAGTACAAAAAAGTCAATTCACATCTTTTCTTATTATTTTAGCATTCAGAAAATAAAGTGATAAGATTGTATTTTTAATGTATTTGTTTAAAGTTGCATATGTTATTATTATGTGCGTCTTTTGAGCTGTTATTTATTAAGTTTAAGAAGTGTTGAAGTAATCGTATTTTTTATCGAGTCAAGTCACAGCCGAGCAATTATACGCAAGCGTTTTGAAATGCGCACAATTACCCATCTTCCATATACTATATGACTAGCACTAACTTTTTTCATTTCTTCTTTGCATTATTATTTTATTTTGCCATTTCATTTTGCCACAGTCTATGTGCATTATTATTATATTAGTTTTATATTTTTGCTTAATATATATAATATATATTTAAAATATATTTAATATATATTTATATTGCAATATAACAAATATATTTTCCACTTTCTTTGTCAACATTCCATAATTCATTTATTTCCTATAACTTTTTGCGTACAATTATCCGACGCGCGAGAAATTTTTTCGCTTTTCCGTTTTTTCCTTTTTGCCAAATACAACTTATTGAATGAAAATCTGTTCAATATAAAGATATGTAATGGTAAAAGAATGTTTGTAGTTTCTATTTCCATATTTATATCGCTTTGAACTTGAAAAACCATTACAAGACAATAAATTTCCCTTAAGTGCGCACAATTCATCCACTTTTCCCTACATTTTATGAGATTAAAAAACGTCTTGAAATTACTTCATTCAAATGCTTGAAAACAATAAATGATTTTTCATAGGAGTATAATTCTCTTCATTATTATATAATTGTAAGTTATAAAACATCTCTGATACTTTTTTTATATTGCAAACTACATATTTTTACTTTTACAACTATCAAATAGATTTTTTTATAAAATCAAATGATTAAAGATACAACCAATCAAAGGAACACCATGTTCCCTACATTTTTATCAATCCTCTGGTTATATCTTTCCTATTTTTAGAATAGGAGAAACTAGGAAGCCAAAGGACTGACAATTTTAAGATTAAATGCCAATAATTCTAAATTGAATTAATATTTCAGATATTAAAAAACAAATTGAATACGCAATGTTATATTATTCCTGTTACATTAAACAAAACTTAGTAAAAATAATAAACTTGAAGTATAATACTACATACCAAGGGACTGATAAATTAAATGATTAGCACTTTTTCCATAACGGATATGCGGCGTTACACTAAACATAAAGCAAGTATGGCCGCGTCACGAGTCACGAAATCATAGGCTATGCACTAACATTATTTTGTATTTATTAACATGTGAAAGTCATTTCTTTGCTAATACTATCGACAAATACTATTTAAAACACCTGGAAGTTCACGTAACTGTCAAAAATTTAAGTGATTAGGAGTAAGAAACTGCTAATATAGTATCATTTTACTTGACTTTATTATTGATTTTATTTGACTTATTAATTTCATATACATATATATATATATACACATATATATATATATATATATACATATATATATATACATATATATACACACACACATATATATATATATATATATATATGTTTAAAATTCAACAATACTCAATTTTGATCTAAAATTATGATTTTAATGTTATCGTCTAAATTTGATTATCAGTAGAGATAACTATAAAGAAAAAAAAATTGTAATTTTGCGGCAATATATAAAATATTATAGCAATAAAAATATACATATTATTTATGCAGCATTTATATAATAAAAAATCATGAATTTAATAATGTATTATTTAAATATTTATCGCTAATAATTATCGTTAATAATCGCAAATTTATATCAATTGTCGATAACGTCATCATTCTTCAATTATCTCCGGACCCTCCGGGCTTCGTTATCACGGTCACGAAAATTTATTCAGGGACGGCCGTCTTCAATAATATAACCCCAGACATAATGCAAAGAAATAGCGATAAAATGCAATCACAATAGAAGGAATAAGGAATTAGAAATAAAGAATAAAGAGATTTCAATCTATCAGATATCGAATACGCGAAGATATGAAGGATGAAATCATGTTATTTCTATCGCTATCGCTATTCCTTCACATTGTGTCCGGGGTTTATCTCATCGATCTGTCAAGATTCATAAGTAAAAAAATAATCGCTCGGTGAGCAGACAGCATTCCTATCGAAAAAAAATATTGCAATCTTTCTGTAATTACTATTTCCAAGTATTTCTATTCGAAAGTCATCCCTTATATTTTCTCAAGATTTTAGTTGTAATTTAGACTTTTTTGGATTTTCCTCTCCATTCGGAAATTTTCCTAAATTTTTTATTTAAAAATCTTCCGATAAAAATATCCAAATCTGGTAAAAATTCTACTAAATTAGCAACACTATCTGTAACTTACTATACATATATAAGTATCACAACTCAAAAGCCAAAAATAAAAATTTCATAGTTCTATTATCATGTTCTATCACTACGTCTAAGTATAATACTTTTGAGCACAATCCTCTTATTGTTTAAAAGTTATTTAATTTTTTTATTTACCTTATTTTTATATAAAATCATGTTTTGTAGGACTTATTTATAAATTTAATGAAGCGTTACGAATTAAATTAAATTTTATATACATATACAGGATAATCTACTTAAATTGAAAACCTTGAATGTTTCACTTATTCTTAATAATAAAAATATTTCAAATTTGGAACGGCTTCGAAAAGAACATATTTAGGTTTTTTTTCTAGATAAAAGCGTTAAAAAGATATATAGGTCATCTTTACTTTTTAATGGAATTATATGATTTTTTTCGTATAATATGATTCCTCTAATTATTCTGCATATAAAAGTAGAGGTATTAAAGCAAAGATATCAAAAATCCAATAATTAACAATAAGATATTTTATACTTCATTCTGGCACATATATTATATTAGTTTACAAGTCATTTTATATTTACATTTTTTATTTTTACATTTTCTGACACATATTGACATAAAATATTAAATTAATACAACGTAAACTATTAATTTTTTTATAATCAAGAAAATGCATAATTGCTTATTTAAAAAAATATCCATTTTGCCTACATTTTTTAAAAAATATCTATTTTGACTACATTTTTTTAAAAATATCCATTTTGCCTACATTTTTTAAAAACAATTACGTGTTTTCTTTACACCAATTGATTTATCTTATTATTCCGTTCATAAAATATTAAAGTGAAATCAAAAAATGAATAAATTATAAGAAATTTAATATTTCATATCAATATGTGTCAGAAAATGTAAAATATAAAATGACTTGTAAACTATTGGTTTTTGGAACTATTAGTCTTTGCCTTGATATTTTTATAGATAGAATAATTAAAGAAATCATATTATGTAAAAAAAACATACAATTTCACTAAAGAAGTAATCTTCATATTTTTTTAGTATCTCCATCCAGAAAAAAACAACGTGACTGAAATATGTCCTCCTTAAAACTGTTCTACTTTCATCTAAAACATTTTTTTGTATCATCAAAAAGAAATAAAAATATTTTATGATATAACAAATTTTAATATTTTATTGTACGATAAATTTTTCTAGTATGTTGATAACACTACAAGGTATAGAATTTCTGAGATTCATGAACTTCTCTTTTCTGTAGTCAATCAATGTACTTGAAAAATTTATTGTACGACAAATGAAATATTATTCTAACGGAGATAACAGTCTAGATATTTCTATAGATACATTCTGGAAGGAGTACAAGCATCTCTGTAAATAATCTGCCGCTTCTCTGATATTAATTAATTATTAATGACTACGTTTATATGGCCCTATTTACGTGAAAGTTGTATCAATCAATATTATAATTACTGACGTTAGATGTCGTGTAAACGATATTTTACGACGAATTTATTACATTGATGTAACAATCGACGCATCTTAGGTCTATTTATAGTCAGTTCTTATATTTGAGACCGTTTTAAGTACAGTTTTAAGATGTCATAAGTTAGTCAGAGACGTATTAGCATCTTAAGATATTGCTTAAGACAATCTTAAAAACCGATTATGAATACCTACTCAAGAAGATATAGTCACAGGAAACTAGTTCGCAAGCTATCAGTGCGCTTTATTTTACCTCTTAATACACACGATTGGCTTATTCATGTCCTCAGCACTTTTCTTCTTGAAATACTAGGAGCATTTTATTAAATAAAAATCTACGTTCTTTTCCTTAAAAAAAAAAAAAAAAAAAACACTTTCTAGAAAACAAGGTTTATGCGTTGTTCCCGTTCCTGCGTATCTTCTGACAAGAATGTTTCGTAAATCCATTTTAGGACATAAAAGTTCCATCGTGTAGAATGTAACTCTGCAGCTAAAAAGATTTAATTTTTTTTTATTTTCAATTAATTCTCATTTACAATGTAAAAATTCCACGAATTATTGAAAAAAATTGAAAATAAAATTTGTATGAATGTTACAAATAATATTTAAAAAATGTAATAAATATAAAATTAAAAAATATTCAAAATATTTTTTTCTAATTGTAACACAATATTAATTAAAATACATTGTTTAAAACGTAAATGCAATAAACGTCAATTATTGTAAATAAATATCATTTTTACTCAATAAGTAAACTTTTTGACAATCGATACTTGCAAACTATTTTTTCTTTTGTAATTTGGAATATGTCAACTTTAAAGTATTGGAACATATTTTTCCTTTAAACATTTCTGTATTTGGAGTGTATTTTTCATATTTTTAATATGAAAAAGTGAATTTTGTTCATTTTATTAACTATAATTAATTATAATATTTATGCACAATTTTTTATAAATATACAACTTTAAATAAATATGTTCTAAAGATGTCAAAATAAATACAAGAATCACTTAATAATTATATACTTGGAAAAGTGATCCAGAATACGAAAGATCCAGATCGTGTGTACTAATTGTAAGAGTTAATTATCTCCGGAAGTCAAAACAAATGTCGTGAATATATTTCGAAAATCATTGGTCGCATTCAGCAGAATATAATTTATTTTGCAACTTCGTTTTTTTCGAACTGATTAGAGAAATAGTTCTATCTCAGCGAAGAAAACTTTCAACAATTGCAAAATAAATATTTTGCTGAACGTGGTCATTAAAAAAAAGAAAACGAAACGTCACGTTTTTATCCCTGAACGTAAACCAATGAGAGACGAAATCGAATAGAATGCGATATATCGATATAAATCGAAAGTGTAACATCACTATTTCTTCGCCATTTCTCGCTTGGATAAATAATAAATAAATAGATTTTATACGCGAGTTATAAGTTATCGGCCAACGGCAATATTGTCGAAGAAGTTCCGCGCCGCTTCTACCGACGAGTTTCACAACGTCGCTAACAAACGTACGCAGTTCGACGAAGTTGCTCCAAATCCCGCTGATCAATGTCCTCTCCCTGATATCTGTAACGAGTCCGAATCCCAGCCAACTATGCTATTAATTACTATTAAGCGCGAAAGAAAGAAGTCATCCTCAATGTTCACGGCATATTCGCGTTTTAACCTCCAAGTCGCGAAATTCAAGTCACACACTATATATGTTTCACATTGGAATATATATATCTAATTGGGAGTACCGACAATGAGGTCAGCCAGGCGTCAAACTACTGCTGCCACAAGCGTATGTGGCTTTCGTGTTATTCGGTCTTTACTTGAATAAGAATTTTATCGGTCACTGCTCGCAATCCGAATTTTAAATGTTAAATTAATCGCGCTTGAAGTTGAAACGCAGAGAACCCATGAAAAATGGAGAATAATGTTTATGCAGTCAAACGTCTCAATCATTAAGTTGCGAGACATTTACATGCAAATAAGAAACAGTCGTTTAACGTTTTGTATTTAGCAAACGTTATGGAAAAGATGTAATTTTGCACGCCGCGTGCCCGAAAGTAAATAAAAATGCGATAGAAAAGATAGACGACGGTACAAGAGACGTCCTTCGTGAAAAAAAAAATATTTAAATCGATAAGATGTCTGACGGACGATTTCGTCGATCGTAGCCCCGTCTTTAGCATAATGATCAAAGGTTAATGAAAAGTTTCGTAAAATGTCATAAAATGTCCGCCCCCGCGAATCGACGCTTAATCATGCGAGTCGCTATTTGAGAAAGGATGATTTACAATGCGCGAGATAGAAAAATTCGTACGTTCGAGAGAGCGCAATTGATTGAACTATGCTGAATTAGAAAAAAAAAAGAAGACGAATACTATCGATACTCGCGTTCATGTAAAGTGCAAATACACGGTGTTCACTTTGGACTTACAGTTTATGCGAATTTTCGACCGTGAACGCGATTACGGAGAACATAATTGGCGAGGCGCAGTGAGCTCCGATATCATATATACTCCTGTGATATATTTACCAGAGAATACATGCACAGGCGAATGTCAGGCCTAACAAAGAGCGATGATTTTAGCAACGCACGCGTCGAAGGAGCGATCATGGGTGACTATGAACGGTAATGGATAACCGATAATGTTTCGCGAATACCGCGAATTATTTTGCACGCCGACAGCGGGTTGTACATATGTAAAATAGTAGAAATGAACAACTTACGTTTTAAAGTTGTCGACCAGGGCCATCTGATGAGTCTTGGAACAATGATAAACGCGGTAATAGAAACGCTAACACGATGAGAGATTCGCCCGCGTGCGCAATGGCGTTAAGTCCAGCAGACCGCTCTTCAGTTTTAGATGTTTTCCTTCGACATCTACACTCTCTGCACCGCCCATGATTTTCTCACTCTGTCTTTCTCTCTCTAATGTCTCTCGTGAAGATTAGTGCAGTTACGAGCACTTTGAGTTGTACTTCGAGCAAGAAATACCTATTACGCAGCGCACTCTGTGTGATCACGTGATCACGAATGTGAAATGATGGCAATTTCTTGTTTGTGAACTATGCGAAAAACATGATTATTGTATATAATAATTCAGCCTTATTGTAATATTAATATTAATGATACATCTAAAACATTCAATACATTTCATGTTTGAGTAATACAAGAAAAAATAAAACAGTTTGTATCAATGCGTTAATCAAGTATACATGTATCTGCATGAAACTCACGTGATATGCATGCATAGAATATACATGTGTCCCACTAACGTCTCGTGTGATTTAGTGATCTGATCACTGATTTAGTGTGAGATTTCTTGTAAGATTTCCTAAATATTCATTCGGATTAATCGAAAATGTATTGATAGGCAGTCTAATTATTATTGAAGTACGTTCCATTTCGTGACACAATAAGTTGACACATAAATGATGTTTTAATGACCCAATCAGCAAAAAATGATTTAAAATAATTAAAAAAATGTTTTTAGAAACATTTGAAAACCGTGTTTAAAAACGTATAATAATGAATTAAATAACCTTTTTTTTAAAAAAAAAAACGTATTATTAGAACTGAAATAACATTTCTTTAAAAGTTTGAAAACATTTATTTTAACATTTGAAAAAACGTTTCTTTTTTACATTTGAAAAATATTTTTGAAACATGTTTAACACCAATAAGATTAATGGATTTATGTTTTTAGAATTCTTATTTTATACAATTAATATATCATATTATAGATCTTTTATAAACTTTTAATTGATTTGCTGACTCTTATGTGCCCTTCATATTTTCGTATTGATTTAAAAATAATTAAGTTACCCTTTTTTCATTAAAAAAACATATTTTATCATTTGAAAGGAGATTCCTTATACATTTAAAAACCGTTTGAAAAACGTCTTTATACATTTGAAACAGATTTTTTAACGATCAGCAAACAATGTGTCTATACTGAAAAATATGAGAACTATCGAAATGCTTTAATTTTCATCTGGGCCTCAATTTTGATTTCAAAGTCATTTCATTACTATTTTGTCAGAACATGGATGAGAAACCTCACATTGTTACTCCTCTATTATTAATTCTTGTGTGGCTTTTGCTTACGAGAAACAGTGTCCACCTAGCGGTGATATCTTGTATAATACTACTTGCTACATAATTAATGTAAAATAAATTATATTAACTAAATATTGAATAAATATTTTTATAAATCATTACAAATAGTAATAAATGTAATACAATAAATAATAAATATTAAATTAAATAAATTTTTATATAAATACTACATAGATAAATTTTTAAATAAATTTTTTTTCGCAAATATTATCTTTATTATAAATGCGTAATAAAGGTAATATAAAGAGTAAATTAATATTGAACAAATATTAAATAATTTTTTAAATTATTATTGCAGATGAACAATTAAAATGAATATAAATATTTTATTAATATTGAAAAAAATGATAAATAAATGTTCTTTCAAATTATTATTGCAAATGAATAGTACCAGATATTCAGAATTTATTATTTAACCGATAATCAGGCTGTATTCTTATATATTACTTTGACGTTATGAATCCAAATCCAATATTCAAATTGTTCCATCGCGTCACAATTTTATTAACAACGGAAAATAAATCGATTTTCTGATATTTTTAGAATCATTGTCTGCATGCAAGTTTTTAATATATTATAGCTATAATAGATAAACAAATGGCTGTATTATACAATTAAATTCACAAGATAGCATAATAGATGTCTAGATATATATTTACATATTTAGTAAATTGCGTAAATATTTTCCATCGATAAAAAATTATTACGTAATGAAGCAATTTAGATATTTGATTCATTTCAAGATAGTAATTGCGTCAAACGCTCAAACACTATTGACAGTGCTGCCGCACTATGTCGATCGTATTGATCAGTGTTTACCGCAAAGTATATATATATATAAAATTCAATATAATCTAAACTCAATATAACCTAACTCAATATAACCTATTCTTTTCCTACATTGCTAATCCAGATAAAAGGATTCGATAGAATGACCTGCAAATAATTATTTAATTCAGCGCGTTAATATGTAAGTGATATATGAAAAATAAAAACATGTCAAATCTGTCAACCAAATGCCAAATCATCGCTTCTTGTCTCTTTTCATGTGTGTCGTTTTAATACTTCTTCGACGAAAACGATCACGTGATCCTTTTGTCGCTAAAACCGCCAATTTGAGCGACTCGTGAAAAGGCACCTTAATAGTTTGATAATAAAGATAATGAATGAAACAGATCAAAGCGAAGTTAGGAGGCGGATAGCCATGACACATCTATATTTCTCGAGAATATCGCAATTTCGTAACCTGATTTCATAATTGCTATTCTCAGGGTGTACACACAAAAATTTTTTACTATAGACGCCGCTTGAGACTAAAAAGTCCCTAGGCTTGTTCGCTATAATTGGCGGTCGTCAATTTTAAAAAAGTAACGAAAAGTTACTTTCTCAAGTAACAGTAACCGTAACGAATTACTTTTAAAAATCGGTAATTAGTAACAGTAACTTAAACAATTTCTACTTGGTAACGAGTAACTGTAACTTGGTACTTTTAAAAAATAACTTTCCATTCCCTGCACATAATATATGGATGTCTTTTGAACTGTATCTCAGTGAAAAATGATAATGGATTCATCATCGATCTTATCGTCATTTCTCACTGGGATCAGGAATGTCTTCAAAAGTCTTAAGATGCCTTTTTATGCTGATGCTCGACGCTCATTTTCAGCGTCAGAACAGATCACGTGAAAATTGATACTTGATATTCATCAATTTCTATTACGTGACTTATTTTGACGCTGAAAATGAAAGACACCTTTAGGCCGACGTCCTAGAGCGGAAATTTACAGCGGAACGAAACAACGCAACCAATCACAATCGCAAAAAAGAAAGCAGAATAATGACTACAGAGTTGTGATTGGTCTCGTTCCGCTAGTTAAAGTTTCCGCTCTATGGGACGTCAACTTTAATTATGTTCTGATATCTTGAACGTCTATAGAATGTCCGAAGAGCGTTTTGCTTTTAGCATAGCTGCAGTAAGATGTCTATAAGACAAAGATATCATATATTCAGGATTGAATCACAAAATTCAATATTATATATGTTTAACATTTCTGATATACATCATGAACATACATTTGAAATTCAAGCATTGATGTTTTTTACATTAAGTAAAACATTTTGAAGATGTCCTAAGGACATCCATTAAATGAATTCTCTATCTCTTTTTAAAACCGAAAAGAGACAAAGACAAAGAGAGTTTTAAGTCTCGCTTAAAATTAAAATACGTTGGCGCAACCGGGCCTAAAACGACTAGGCATGCTTGCCGATCGAATGAACATGATTGGTTCTTATCTGGATCCAACTAATCATACTTAATTACTCAGCGAACAGATCTAGGCCAAGTTTCACAACTCATGGTTAACTTTTAACCGAGGTTTAACTTATTTCTCATCTCTTTCCAATTCTAGAGCATTAGAAAGAAATAATAAATAAGTTGAACCTCGGTTAAAAGTTAATTGTGAAACTGGGCCCTAGCCGCTTTGTTGACTTGAACGTCAATGTCAATAGGCGTGTTCAGTTGACAAAGTGATCGCGTTCAGCAGATTCAACTATTGCGAAACGGATCCGTGAGATGTATTTTTTTAAGCCCATTCTACATTAGACCAATCCAATCATAAGTTTGTTGCGCCACCAATCTAAAACGTTAATTTTAAAATGCAAGCTTTAAGCGTCGTCTACAATAAACAGTAACAGTAGACTGTAGAGGCTGTAGAAAGTAAGCTGATTTTTCGACCCAGCCAGAAATGATTGATCGATCAACGTCAAATCGATGCTGATTCAACGTCGATCGACGTTAATTCACTCAACTGTTGAATCTGTTGAACGCAGCCATTGGCTAGTCTGCTCACCAAGCAAATGAACATGATTGATTATCACTTATAAATTCAACCATTCACATTCAATCGGCTCGGCGAGCAGACTAGTCTCTTTGTCCGGCTTGAACGCACCCTATGATTTTGCCCCAATGGCGTAGGACGCAGGAGCGTTGAGACCTGCGCTAGGCTTGACATGTTTTGCAGTATCAGCTGATGGACTTGATGAACTCTTCCGTGTTGTGAAAAAAAAGGAAAGAAAAACATAAGTGCCGCCGTGGAGTATTCGTACCTTGGCAGTACGTCGTGTCGCGTCGTCAATGTTGTAATATGCCGACGCATAACGTTACCATCAAGGTAACGGCGCCGAACAGACCTTTCCGTTTTATCAGCTCATTTCCACTAATCTGCTGTCATCATCAGGGATATCAAGTTGTGTTTTGATTTGGTAAGTCTGATCTGTAAATTCCTCGATCAGTGTCGCAATTCGTTAACGCATGTTGTCACGCAGCTTTAACGTTACGCATTGTGCTCATGTAACGCGTTAGCGCGACACTGCTGTTAGAAAATAAAGCATGCACGTTGGCAGCTAATTCTCGAACCTATTAGCGAAATCCGTAATCTCACCGATCTGTTAAATCGTGTTTGTAGATTCGCTCGAGTAAGTGAGAGTAAGTGAGAGGGACAGGAGAAGGAGAGAAGAAGGAGTAGAGAGAGAGAGATAGAATAAGAGGTGAGATGCAATGTTATCGTAAATAAACATAAGTTTATATTGCGTACCTTCTACATCACAGATCGCGAGTTATTACTGTCCGTTATTTTAAAGTAAGTGTGGAAGACGCGACGTCATTGGTTGCATCAACAAATTGTTGTCATAAGTAATTTTTATTCAATTGTTGTCATAAGTAAATTTTTACATTATATATTCATATATTCGTAGGAAAAGCTTTATATGTACTTTGACCTAGCAAGTTATTTTTAAGGCAATGTCTCGAAACTATCTAGGTTTCCATATTGTCTTTCAATATTTGGAAAATACATTGTAAATAACTAATACAACTAATCAATATTGCATAAACCATAGAAAACATTTAAATAATCTTTCTACATAACTCACCGTGAATTAATTCTACTTCAGTCAGAAGCAATTACTTCTGAGTCAATATTTTTTTATGTATAGTATGAGTTAATATAATTAAATATAAATTTTTTATTGCTGATTATTTTGAAAAATAAATATTAATTTATTTATTTACTTATTTACTTATTATTTGCTGTAGCAAATATTTATTCTAAGCAAAGATATTTGAGCCAGTGCTCTTTTACTTATCTATTGTTTTATTTACATTTAGTTTGATCATGATTTTCTTTAATAAACCATCAACATCTTAGATTTTAATAATCTATATCTACTTAATCGATATCTACTTATGAATATTTTATTTAAAAATAATTTACAAAATAACAAAGAAATAAGTTTAATATCATTGCATCAAGAATTTAAACATGCTTGTTTTATCAAAAGAATAAGGATAAAGAAATTTTACTTTCTTCAAAAATCACTTAATTATTAAAGTAGGTTAAGTAACCTATTATAAATCTTATTACTAAATATTCTATAGAAAAATTCAAAAAGTTTCATTTAAATCAATGATTAATAATCAATGATTTAATCAATGATTTAAATCAATGATTAGATAAGAAAAATTTTTAAGCAACCTAATATTGTGAGTTAAGTCTGTCCTTTATAGTTAAACTAGTTTACATACATTTGTTATAATTGAAATTAATATATTGGGCCATCTAAAAAGTATCCGCGGTTTTTTGTCACTAGATGTGTGTTGATGGTCAACATCTAAAAAGTATCCGCGGTACTTTGTCACTAGATATATGACCATCAACACACATCTAGTGACAAAAAACCGCGGATACTTTTTAGATGGCCCAATATTTGAAGTTTGTGTGTGTGTGTGTGTGTGTGTGTGTGTGTGTGTGTGTGTGTGTGTGTGTGTGTGTGTGTGTGTGTGTGTGGTGTATGATATAAGCAAGATAAAAAGTTTTAATAGTCTAATATAGTGACAAAAGACAGGCCTAGGGAATATTATTCTTATTAATCTATACGAATCTAAATATTTTTATATTTGTTTACAAATAAGTTATTTTATATTTTATATATAAACTCTTGTTTTTTTTCTAATTGTTCATATAATGTAATAAATTAATATATATTTATTTGTTACAGAATACTTAATATTTAAATAAACATGGGAGGTGCTGTAAGTTGTGGGCAAGACAATGATGAATTAGTGGATAATTTAATGGGGTCGGGATATATCAGAACAAAGAAGGTGGAACAAGTTTTTAGAGCTGTAGATAGAGCAAACTATGTTTTGCCTGAATATCGAGAAGGCGCTTATAAGGATTTAGCTTGGAAACATGAAAATATACATTTATCAGCTCCCTGTATATATAGTGAAGTATTGGAAGGACTAAGTTTAGAACCTGGTTTAAGCTTTCTGAATCTTGGATCGGGTACTGGTTATCTCAGCACAATGGCAGGATTGTTAATAAGTAAGAAAATTGTTGTTTTAAAAAATAATATCGAATATGTATATCTTTTGCACCTTTTTCAGAACAACATGGAATAAATCATGGAATTGAGTTGCATGAAGATTGTTTAAGTTACGCATACAAAAGGTTGGAGGAATTCAAGGAAACGTCATTGGCTTTAAATGAGTTTGATTTCTGTGAACCTGTATTTACACAAGGTAAAATAATTTTTTGAATGTTAGCAAGATAACAATGATTTTATATCAAACATTACATAATAATATCCAACAGGAAATTGTCTTAGCCTCATACCAGGTAGACAATATGATAGAGTATATTGTGGTGCAGCGTGTCCTGAAAGTCACGAGGCATTTATTAAGCAATTCGTACGCGTTGGAGGTATATTAGTAATGCCTTACAAGGATGAATTACTACGTTTGCAAAGAGTAGATGAGAATACATGGTTGCAGAACACAATGCTTCCCGTATCGTTCGCGACTCTAGTCGTACCTCCGTCCTCAGAACACAATTTGTTTCATCTACGTATGTATATACCATAAACAAATATTTTATGTTTATTCGACAATTTACGCTATTATGAGATTACGCTATAATTTACACTGTATTCGAAATTCTATTGCAGCGGAATACAATCCCTTATCTCTGCAAGAGCTGTGTCGTGGTAGAATCCGACATCATCTACGTCACAATATCTGGAACGAGCATCCCGAACTCGAGACTGTAAAGCCTGTACATCCACCAATACGTCAAGGGCAGACAACTGAGCAACAAGATACCCTCAGACGTTTTGTAATACCTATTTTTGATTCTGACGATTTTACCGATGATGAGGAAGAACTCGCCGGGCGAGCGCGTTTCTTATTAAATGCGCGTCTCGCTGACGTTCAACCTGGAGAAGCTATCACGACGAGCTTGCAATTGGTACGGGCGGTCGTGCAACCGAATCAGAACGGTGAAGATAGTGGAGAGTCTCAACGGATTTTGGACAATACCTACGAGAGTACTCGAGATATCGGTGTGAATACGGATTTCCCTGTACGTCAGCAGAGGCGGAAATCCAACGCGAAAAGCACCGTTTCAAGTATGAGTATGGATGACACGAGTGCGGGTCACAGTTCCTCTGTAGGCACAGATACAAACGACAACAACAACGGAGTGGAGGAGCGGAGTAAAAGAAACGTGGAAAAGTCCAGCGTGGCCGCGTACTCCAACATGAGCGATAGCGACAGCGACAGTGATGACGAACAAGAGAGCGTTTTTATGCAACGCAAGAAAATTGCGAAGCGCGAAAAAACGGACAGCGGTATAGTGGACGATGCAAATTTCAGCAATGATGAAAGTAGCTCTAGTTCGAACACTAATCACTCTGACACTAATGATTCTGACATTACTGATACTACGGACGCGGGCGATGCAATGGACGTAGATCCCGAATTACCCGAGATCGCGATTTATAAATCGTGCAACGATGTGTGCTGCAATCCGAAATGGCAAGTCGGCTCTAATGGCAAAAAAGTAACTGTCGCGCACTACACAGATAGCAAGGCGTTTGCTGTTTACATGAAGGAAAAGATAGGACAGTTACCGTTGCCTTTCTCAATAAAATTGTATATGAATTATAATCGGAAATTATAAGCAAATAATCGTTATATATTATTCTTATTTAAAGAAATACATACATTTTTACGCAATGAATGTACAATGTTTCTGTTTCTCTCGCGTATGCGTTCGTTTGAACTTACGTAATTTACACGAATGCTTTATATCCCGAGTGATGTTTTCAAAATTAACTTCTATCGCGTCTCGTATCTTACGGCACTAGTTAACTGTTACTGATATACTTTTTATGCGATCTGCAGCTAATGATGAATCAATTGACATACGATCTTTTATCAGTTTCGAGTTATCTATTGTTCCTACAAAACTTTTCTTTTAATCTCCTACTTTGCATAATGAATAGAAATAAGACATAGAACTGTACATGTATAATTGGAATATTTAAGGATAAAATTATTAAAAAGATTAAAGTCTCATAATTTTATTATATACGATCTTTTATTTATATAATATCTCTCCTACGAAATGTCTGTGTCAAAATTAAATTTGATTATTCTTTAAAATCTACTTTCCAAAATTCGACTTTATAGATTCGAAATGAATCAAGAGAAATTAAGGAATCAAAAAAAGATAAGATTATTAATAAAATAAAAACACATCTGATCTCCGTCTTAGAAGATCACGCTTTTGATATCAATTAGATCGCAAATATCGCAACTGTGTCAGAAGTTTCAGAAGTTGTCTACATCTGTATTCTAAAATTACTGTCAATGCTAAGAATCTATACATAATGTAAACTATAGATTTTCAGCGCTATAAACTTGGAACATAGCCTATATTACTTCATAATTGGCAACGCTAATACTTGAATAAATTAAGATAAAGCAAATATAGTTCAAGGAGTCGATAAAAAACAGATCTAATTAAAGGATCGAGGGAAAATAGGATCGTAAAAGTAAGAAAATTCCTAATTCATTTTGGAAAATCATGCTTTCGGTATTAAATCCGATGTCAAGTCGTGATCTACATTGACCGCGTCAGTCGAATGTTTATTTTGCAACTGTTGAAAGTTTTCTTCGCTGAGATAAGATATTCCTTTAAATCTAAAAGTTATACAATTCAGTCAATGCGAAGAAAACCTCAAACAGTTCGAAAATAAACATTCTATTAAACGCAGCCAATGGAAGTCACAACTTTTGACATTGTTAATTTATATTTGGCAGCGCCAAAATTTGAATTATTCATACTGAACTTGTCCCAATTGAATTTTGACAACGGTACCAATACTTCCGCATCAATACACATGTAGGCCATGGATTAATTTACCCATGGGGTGGACGCGCGCGGACAGATTAGGGTTGGAGGAGATCGGGATGGAGGAGACTAGCGCCAACAGCCCTACAGCAGCCCGACAGATCGCGCGACGTCGCGCATCTGTAATAAGGGTGGGCAAGGGAGATCAGTAATCAGTATCAGAGGTCGTGTCGAGGTATATCAAAGTGTATCTACCGCTCATCTCATCATTCTCATCGTCGATCTTTTCATCGAAATTATCCAGTTTCTGTCTGAAATCGCGTTTCACGTTTCTCGCAAATCTCTCGATGGTGTAATCCATGATGTAGTCGAGATCGAGAAATTCGTGATGCGTTGGACATCCCCCCAAGATTTGCGCTTTTGCGCGGTATTCGGTTCGCGGGTAAGCCTGACCGAGCGCAACATCCCTGGTTGTTCCTGCGCGAGGGGATATCGACACCGTCATGCCGGGGAATCGTCGATGTGGACAGAAACCCAGCGGATGATAGCCGATTGAACGAAATTGAAGAAAGACGACTCGTGCGATCGTTCATTTGGAGGTATCGCAATAACGCCCCGCTCGAGCCGCGGATAAGGTGAGGAAGATGTCGCGTCGCCGACGTGTGTTTACGCGGACATCATCTAGGTCATCATAGCCAATTCACTACATATTTCGAAACGGATTAATTTCTGCTACGAATTTCATTTAACAAAAAATTTTTTAAGAATGTCATGAGTTACGAATTTTCAAGAATGTTATAAGTTTATATTATATACGCACAATTCTATGCCAATTATTTCTGTTTATTTTTTATTCACCAAAAAATTATCTAAATTTTGTAAGAATATTTTATAAATTATACAATATAGAATTTTTAAAAATATTGCAAATAACGAAATTTAAGACCTGGTTCCACCAATGTAAAATTAATTTTAATTTCGATTTAATTTATTCTTTATGTTCTTAAAATTAAAAAAAAAATTAGTGGAGAATCAAGCCTAATGCCCGTTTCTATCATAATATAATTTAATTTTAATCTTGATTCAACTAACTCATCTTTTTTCAGTTCTAAAAATTAGTTTCAGTTCCACCAATATAAGATTTATATATATATAAAATCTCGGTTTAATTTACTATTTACGTTTTTCTCTAATTCTTAAAATGAGAAAAAAAATGAAAAGTAAATTAAACCAAGAATAATGTTAAATGTCACATTGGTGAAACCAAGCTGAAGAATATCGTATGCACATGCGATATTCTCTCTACTGCACCAAATATAAATGCATGAAACAAAATATTCAAAGCAATTTTGGCAGCCTTTTTTAAAAGCTCCTAAGAACTCAAAATATAAATATATAATCTTTTCTAATGTATCAATTAATTTTACTAATTGATTAATACTGATTTTGATATTTTTCTTCTTTTATAGATTTGAAGAATGAAGATGAAGACTACCATGTCAAGTGTTTTTCTCCTGTGTCTCTTCTGCTTCAACCTGCCGGATGTCATCATGAACTTTGATCCGTTCTGCGGTGGTCATTTGGCAGGCCCCAGAGGCGTCATACACACGCCGAATTTTCCCGGATCCTTTCCGATTCCGATTAAGTGTCGTTGGGTAATTGACGTGTCCGACATCCCGTCGACCAACAGCTCCATCGTCGTCTATCTGACGCAGCTCTATGTCTACAAGGGGCTTCGTTTCACCGAATATGCATACTACGAGTCCGAGACCATGAACTTTGGTGCAGCCCTAATTAAGGAGGTGACCGAGGGTAATGTCTTCGAGTATCAACGCCTGAGAACGTTCAGGCCGTTCTTGGTAGTCGAGTTCGAGCTTGATCGACTCGAGGGTAATCACGTAAGGGTATTGAATGACCTGCTCGACGTGTATGGATTCAATGTGACTTACGAAATGACTGAAGAACATCCAAATCTTGAGTCCTGCACCATACGCGACTGCTCCTTCGCTGGTAACTGTCTCGTCTCTGCAGATTACACGTAAGTTATTAATATTATTTATTATACATCAAAATATATTCTGACACTTCATGTTGCATGTCTATTGTAGATAAAAATAACATTAATTTTTAATAAATTAAAAAATAAATAGTCGAGAGTGATTCATTTATTATTTATATATTTGAATATTATTTTATTTATATTTTTTTTTTATTTGTATATTTATGTATTATATATAGTTTTTTAATTTATAATTGTATACTATTGCGTTTTACCTTTTTATAATTATTTATTTTTGTTGTGCTATTGTGTATCTGAAGTTATATTCATTTTTGAGATATTTATCCTCTTTTACAAATATGTAATATTACTTGTATATTAATATTATTATTATTATTTAAACTTATAAGGCGCATTCGCATTGTGTTGTAATTGGAAAACAATTTTTTATTTAATGTATGAGAATATAGTCACAATAGAAGATTATTTTCATTAATTAAAAAAGCTCAAAATAAATTGAATGTGAATGTATATACATATAATATATACTTTCATTGAAAAAGCTGAAAATACAATTTTTGCTACTATTCATCTAAAATAATTTTCGAATAATTTTAAACTTTTTGTAAACGTTTTATTTTATTTTAGTTATATTTTTAATTGTAAAAAGAATATTTTACTAATAATCTAAACAGAGGTGATGGAAATCTAAACGAATTATTTAATGTTTCTTTTATTAGCATATAAGGAAAAAGTCAGATTTTTTTTAATGAATATAAACTTTTAATATAAACTTTTTAATTCGATATTAGTAAATTATTCTTAAAAAATTCACAGCAAAAACTTCTAGAAACTTATACCTTCAAAGATAAATACACAAGAAATTAAATATTTACAAAGAATAATTGCTGTAGAATTACAAATTTTTCTACTATGAATCATAATATTTTACGATTTATTCATCGTAAAAGCAGAGTTTCCTTGTATTATGTTTTTTCCTTACTGTTATGTTTTTTCTTTTGCAGGTCTTTCTGGTGCGATTGTTTCGATGGATTCAATGGAAGGAGCTGCAATGAAGGTCCGTTGTGTTTTAACGATGAAAATATTCCAGTTTGTCAAAATGAAGCCACATGCAGGTACTTATCACAGTACAACAATATATTTAAAAAGGATTATTTTTATGCAATTAGTTAAAAATATCTATTTATAAACATAAAAAATCTCGTATTTATTTATGTGAAATGAACTTTATACAAATATCTTTATAATGTATAACAGAATTAATATTTAAACATTTGTATAAATATTTTATATGCGATGCCATTATTTTTTAGTTCATTTACATTATCGCATAGTTAAATAGCTTAATTTTTTTTTATAGAAAGCGAAAGCTTTTAATTTGCATAATAATATAAAGAATTATAGAATATTATATACGAAATTGTAAAATAAAAATATTTTATAAAAATATGAATTATAATAAATTATATATATTTACTATAGTAAACAAAATTTTCTCTGAGGTAACTTATCGAATGAATAATTATTTGTTTATTGTAGACAAACTGGAGCAGAAGCAATGCACTGCGATTGTCCGGATGGTTACGTTGGACACAATTGCGAAACTCGTCTTTTAGATACATCAGACACTGGTAATATTTTACTGTTTGATTACGATCCAATTAGATTTGTTATTCAATCCGTTTTATTTTTATATGTACATTCAAACATATACTTAAAAATGAGCCGTGTGGCAACAAAATTTGTTGATTGCTTCATTAATCTCAGTCACACAAATCGCATTTATCAACTAGCGCAACTCTAATTTTTAGCTCATTTTTTTTAGTATATGTTTGAATTTATGTTCCAAGAACCTATTCATATTGTTTTTTAATTGTTTCATATATTATTCATGTGTTAACAAGAAGACTGAATAAAGTACAAATGAAATGCGTGAGAACACAAAAATTTTTGGAATTCCAGAACTGATTAGTTATATATCATTTTACAGAATGCGCTTTGGAGAATTGCATACTGCAGTGTCCTGTCAACGAGCAAGAGCAGCCGTGTACTTGTAAAGACGGCACGAAGATATACAACAGTGAGTTTTAATGTTTTATACATCTAATCATTTATTGCAAAACAACACGTTTTTTTTTATAATTGTTTTTTTTATATATGTATATATTTTGCAAATCTTTGTAACATAGATTCTTGTAGCTTTGGACTTTCTATTCAATGTTAACTAGATTTTCCTTAGACAATCTTATATAACATTAAATAGTTTTATAATTAAGCTTAAGTATTTTAAAGTATATTAAAAATTTAGTAAAATAAATTTATCGAAATGAAAAAGAGGACTTTACTTAATATAAATGAAAAAATGATTTTACTTAATATTAGTTATACGTCTGAAGTTATACGTCTAATTAATTAAAGCATTATTATTTTCTCATTTTGATTGAGCTTAAATATATTCGAAATTAAAAGAGCAAAGAATTCGTAATTGAAAGAAAATGCGACAAGCTTGTAACATCCTATGTAACACATGGACTTTGTATTCGTAGATCGATCGAGGTATGAATGCAGAATCAAACTGTCGAACGTTACGTCTCTCCGCACGGGTCTGATATCGCAACACGGAAGTATGGAATCATTTGTTAGCAAGCAGGTAAGTGAAGGAGAGTCAGAAATATGTTGCATTCGGTTTGTTATTGTTTTTTATTGTTTTTTTTTATTAAGAAAAAACATTCGAACTATCTAACAATCGTTTCCTAAAATATAGATTTTGTTCGATGAGATGACACGCTTCATAAAATATTTGCGATAAAAATATGAAAAATATAAGAATAATCACGTACGGATTGACGCATGTACTTGCGAGTTTATATGAAAACAAGATATGCATAAATGGATTATGTAATGAAATAAGATTTTCTGCTCTTAAAATAGCATGCGCGTGCGCGGATAGTTTCGAAGATTGTTGGAAATATTACAAAGAATTCCCCGTACGAAGCATTTATGTCGTGGTTTAACGTAAGCACGGACACATGACACAGCATCACTGATGAGCGGTATATATTGATTGTTATATACGCAGCTATATGACAATTATATGTCGTAATGATTTTGGTACATTTGCGTCAATTTATACTGACGTCCGAACAAACACATTACTTACAATACAATCCAGATAAGTGAAGAAGCAATCAATTTATTGCGACTTAAACGTAAATCCAACTTAAAGTTTATTTCGTAACAATGCAGAAACATTCAAATGTGCGTCAGAGTAAAATATTAGGTGTTGGAATTAATTCGTAGCGTTTTACAAGTGATGGGAAGTACTTTCATTAATGTATTTTTTAATGCTCATGTGAAATAAATAACATTCTTTCATTAAAAAACGCTACGAATTAATTCCAACACCTAATAGTATGAACATATTATTTAAAAATTAACTTATAACATACGTGTTTATCTCTCTAAAATGATTGTTCATAAGAAATTTTTAATCGTAAGATTTTTTTATAAGATTTTAAGGATTATTTCAAGGCCAAGACAAATATTTAATTAAAAATAAATAATTTATTTTATGATGATACATTTTAAATTTATGTTAAATATTATTTAATTAAGAAAAGTTGAAATTCTTTTATTAAAATAACTTTGACGAACTTTACAACGTTTCTTATCCTGTATGTAATTCCAAGGTTGTTCAAGTTTAGTTAAATTCCCACACAATGGCCATATCATAACCATAATTTTCCTTCTTGATATTTTCAGGCAAGGAATATCGTCGTATCAATTTCAATCGTTTTCTGAAAGTTTCATTTAATCCGTGCCTTCCTGGATCTCCTAGATAAATTTGTGCACCTCGTTCATGTGCGTCTCCCAACCAAGTCACTAAAGTGTTCGCTATTTCTTCGTCATATAATAAATCACCTACAAAAATCACGTCGTATGAATCTTCTAGTGGTTTTTTTAACAAGTTTTCGCACAACACCTCAATGTCCACATTGTTTAATATTGCATTCATCGCAATAGCTGTGCAGGCGACTGAAATCAAAGAAATATATTTCTATTTTATTAGTTATTAACATAATATATTTTACATTTTATTAGATATTAATAAATCTCAGTATATTGATAATTTAATTCCAATGATTTTAATATTTTACAAAAAAATATTTAATACAATATCGCAAAATTAAAAATCCTGTTTTGATCCTGTTACCTATGCACCAACAATGTTGGTTGGTACAATTAATTTTTTGAATTCTGATAGATAAATTAAAAAATTTGTAAAAAATAAAATAGTAAAACAGGAATGTAAATTTTTTTTTATTTTTATATAATTCGGAGCAATAAACAAATTTACATGCAGTTCGAAAACTGTTCTTTTATAAACGAAGGTTGAAAATTTTATTATTAACAAAGAATCAATAGCAATTAATATTGCACATATGTTTTGTTCTTGATAATCAGATTATATTTTTTTTTAGACGTATCTATATTTTAATAGCTTTTTAAATTATATTAATAGTTTTCCTCTTAATTATTTAACAAAACGTCACTAATATTACACCCATTTTGCGATATAATCAAAAAACATTCTTTCGTAGGTAATTGACCGTATCATACATAAAATTATCATTATCTTATAACTAACTCTGAGTCACATACTCTATAAATAGGTTTCTCATGAATATCATTCACGTTTTTACACTTGTTATAGAAGTTGCTGTTTACTTAATTATTTAATTTTAACAGAGTCTTTAAAAATATGAAAATATAGTCTTTAGAAATCATTGACTGATAGTTGTCATTAAAAATTATTATGTATTTTTTATGTTTTTATTTTATATAAAAATTATTTTATATATAAAAGTTAATATTATATTATTGGAAACACATTTTGATGTAATCATCATAGCAACAGATATTCGTAGAAATTGTTTCCATTTATTTGATAATTTGAGAACTTGTTAATTGCTTTAAAAAATTATGAATTTAACATTATTATTTCTTGTTGAAAAGCAATCTTATATGCTCAGAAGTAATTAAGACAAATAGAATCCATAAGATTATTTATTGTACATTATCTAAAAAAAATAATTTACTCGATAATATGATAAAATCATTAAACTATCTTTATCATTGCGGTTGAATGACACTCCGAACAGATAATCAAGAGAAAGTAAAATTCCTTGACATTGATATTAATATCTGTCATATTATGTCACTGAGTTTTTGTCGCTCGCGTCAATTGATTTGTTCGTAGACATTGGAAACGGAGACCACATGCATCTTTGTGTAGTCCTTATATATGACGTCCTTGACACCTATCGATTCGAGCCAAAAGCATGCTAGATTAATATTATAAAATACTATGCCAGCAAATAATAATCACATTCTGCGAATTTTAAAGTTCATAAGAAATGAACGTGATATCGGAAAGCCTAATCGTGATATATATTTCTGCTAAAAGCTTTTTCTTCGTATCTAATTAAATGAAAATTTAATAGAAAACATTTTTAATGCAACGATTTCTATGATTTATATTCTTTCTTTTATCAGATTGGATTCCAAAATACGTATTCAATTAAAATTAGATTAATATGATTAGATTAATATGCAATATTATATTAGTAATCTCAATATTGCATTTTCTCAATATTTATATCGAAAATTTATTTCTATAATATAGATTTTAGAAAATTTATTTCGATTCTATTTCCTATGAGCGAATAATATTCAAATTTTCGTTGATCTATTAGAAAGTAAAATTTATCGGTTAGTATGCTACACAAATGCAATAGTGTGAATTGACTTCAGTTTTAGTCTTTCTTTGACGCACGAAAGGTAAAATTCCTTCCTCTTTTATACCTACATAAAATCTGGGGGAAATCCACTCTGTGTCCCACATTCTAATTTCTTTACCGCTTTACTGCTTGATTCTCAAGGCACAACGTAACTTTTTTATTTGAAATAGCATATCAGTTATACAATATAAGATTTCAAATTATTATTTAATTAGCAATTTTGATTTTAATTCTGAACTTTCTGAAAAAATACAAAAATGGAAACAATACCATTGATAAAGTAAAATATCGCCAGATTTACAAATGTTATGTGAGTTATTCTGCTTTTTCTAATGCGCAATAATTGTGGCGTTGTATCAAGAAATAACGTATCAGTGACTTTCGTGATAATCTACAGAAACTTAATCAGTGAAGAAACATACGTCATAAGGGAGGATCTCCAGTGCGAATCAATCATTGATAGAAGTGCTCTCGAGGGCATTAATTCTACGTATTGTGCGCAATATGAAACGCGACAGTTAGTATGAACTACTATCAGCATTGTTTTTCTCGTGCAATACGATCGTGCAAAGGCACGACAGGCACGCGGACGACAAAACGGGCGGATACATTCGGATGTATTTTTTTTTTAAATCATGCCCATGGAATCCGGTCTTATCTGCGTATGGATTCAAGCCAATTATCTGTGTTGCTGTGTACATACATCTATTCATAGTAGATAAACTCACACAGATACGAGTGACGTCAAAGGGAATCTTTTGAGTCTTCCTTTTGGATCTTTAATCACGCGTTTTCCTCTTAGCTGTTGACATTCCTCGCCTCAATGGTGTAACAAGCGGACACAATCGTTACAAGGTACTTGGGAAACTCCGTTGCGAGAGAATTCCTCAAAGAGGTTCCAGAAAAGAAGAAAATTTCATAGGAACTTTATAGATACTAAAAAAAATTTGATAACATATAAGAAGTTGAAATTCGACATTTCATTGTACTTTTTTCTTTATTTTTTATTTTTTTTCTGCTGTAAAACAAACAAATGCTTTGTTTAAAAATTATTAATTAACAAAGTCTTTGTAAAATAATCCACTTAATATTACGCCATTGGCATGCGTTTCTTTGCCCTCTTAGTCTTGGCCTGAGTCGTAATTGCAACGAACCATTCCTCGAATAACACGGATCCTCTTTTTCTCCTTCTTCGAATTCTGATGTTCGAAGAACATTATTCGAAACGAAAGTCCCTTCGAAAATTCGACATATTTTTCGTCATTTCAAGGAACCAACAAACAAACACTTATGTTATGTGTAACATGATATCTCTGATATTTATCTTGTAAGGTTTACGAGTTATTACAATCTTTTGTAGTTTTGTACGATTGTTAATCTATTTATTATGTAATATTTTCCAGAGATAATTTACTTTTCTTTTTATCATTTATTTTAAAATCATTAGATAGTTATATTTATTCTACCTAGAATTTCGAAAAATTGAAATATGCTATATCAGTTATATCATTGAAACATATTATGAAACATTTACTGTAATATCAAGAATTGCGACATCGATGACTCTTAGATATCTCAATTATTTTACATTTTTTCAAATTAGTGAATTTATCTTATTGGAACATTCTCACATATGCCATTTTTTCGCATGTATCTATCTCTATTGTGATATCAGTCAAGGGCATTACAATTAAACGTCGAGCGTATGTAGCGTGTTGAGTACGTATAGAGAGTCTCAAATTTGCGATTTTATTTTTATACATTTTTTAAATGACGAAAAATTACATTTCTTGAACAAACATAACAAGATGATAATTATTTTGAATAATTGATAAAAAATTTAGAGGCCATCTCATTAATTGCAATCTTAAGACAAGATTATATTTTATATTTAAGGAGAGATTTATTTATAATAAAATTTAGGAGAAATTTAATTATAGAGTTATTTATAATAAAATTTATATTTGTATATATTAAGAATGCATTTTTAATATCAATTTTTAATTTTTTAGAATCCTTAAGAATCCTTATAGTCACATACTTTCATTTAAACTAATAATGTGTATTATTACGTACCAACCTTTACTGATGTCATTTGCAACAATTTTGCACGTTTCATTCATTAATTTTGCAGCTATCGCCGCAGCGCCGCATCCCGCACCCAAATCCAGTATTCTTATTATATCTTTTTTCACATTTTGTGTCATGCTGCCTAAAATTCTTTCCTTTTCATCCAGAATGAATCTCGTAAGTACTTGGCCTCCAGGCCAATAAATAGACCAAAATGGATCTTGAAATACATTCCTGGTCAAAGAATCAAATATTCCATTTGTATATTTATCAATGAATGGCTCGTGATATAAAGGAGAATTCTCTGTTAGTAAGAATAATTTTAGTTCTGGAGTCAGATGATTGCGAGTCATTTCAGTGTTTTTTAAGATCACATTTGTCACGTCCCGATCATTCTGGATAAATCTTTTAAGCGATGTTCTATGACTATTAAGCAGGAATTTCTCCCATACTTCCTTTGCGCTCTTTGAAAATTTTCGTGTGAAAAGCAACGTTTTCAAACACATATTTCTTCTGATAAGCATCATGTATCTTCCGATTTTCGAAACCTGAAAAAAATGCATTATCGATCGTTCATATAATGTATAACTTCCTACATTTCTTCCAACATTTCTTGAGGAAGTTTAAAAATACATTTAGAAATCAAATCAGTTTTACAAAATCAAAAATGATTAGAAAAGAAAAAACAATCACTGATTACTATCGTTTTTCAATAACGACACCGATAAGCGATTATCTTTCAAGAAATATATCGCAATAACGATATGGTTCACTTCACGTCCGCGATAAGATTATCAACTAATTAAGTTGGATCTAACTTGAGGATCTTGAATATAGAAAATATTTTACCCGTTATTTATTTCTGCATCTTCTGAAAATTTTATGTCATAAAACATTGATAGCATTATGAGAAGATAGTAAAAGTATTTTCAAAATATTTCGTGTTAAACGTAAACATCTTATTATGCTTCAATAAGTATGCCAGTTGTATTGATGTTGCAGTTATTCCCCAGAGAAATTTGCATTTACGCAAACAGCATTCATAATTTACGAGAGCAATGAGGAAAAGCTATAAACGATAGCAGAATGCTCCTATAATTACAAAAATAGTTCAAGTTATATATCTTGTTTGAAGAAAGATATTCTATTAAAACAACAAAGTATGTCCAAGATATTTTGGGATTTCCCCTCAGTCCTTCACTTATAAAGTATACTGCATTTATCACTTAGAGATATGAAAAAAAAACACTTGTGAAATTTTTAATTGACCAACATTTCATTTCGTGATAAAAATAAGTAAGTTTAGCAATCCATTTTAGTTATGATTTACAATATTTTATAAGAACGATTTTAATACTTCCAATTATATAATTTCAATCAGAAAATGTTTTTAGAATCCTTGAGAATGACTTCATTTTAATATCTTTTTAAAAAAATAGTCTTCTCAGAATAAAAATCTAAAAATTACCAGGGAAATAATTTAAAATTAAAAAATATTTTGCATTTTATTGTAAACATTAGTTCTAGAATGATTAAAATGTCATTTACATAATACAGCTATGATACGATAGGATAATTTATTAACTTTTAAGAATAATTTCTTTTAATGCAAATATTATTTTTTCAAATTAATTACGGAAACATTCTCTGAACTGATGTAATCTTCGATATAATCTTGTTATATCACCGAAATAACCGCGTCTGTTATGCAATACGCATTAAGCATTCTGTTTCTTTCTTTTTCATGGCAATATTAGCAGGCTCAATTATGTTAATACAAAAAGAGTGACCGATGCAATAAATATGATTACAAAAGTAAACCAGTTTCTGCGATCTTTACACGACCAAAATAGAGGCAGGCGCAGAATTCATATAACCATTTCTCTGGAATTATTATTACATAATAGAACACTACTATTCAGTGTTTGATTATGTACTTTGTTTATATCAACATCTTGTTGTAATTTTATTGTCCGTGTTTCTTTTTAAAGTGCTTAATAATTAACGCTTTTAAAGTTATTACATTAGTATTATGTTTTTTTATAAAACCTTAAAAAATAGACTTAAAAAATTATCATGTAAATAATTATCATGTATAACAATAATTATTTACGTGATAATCTTTTAAATCTTTCAAGACTTTTTTTCAAGACTTTAAAAGAACATATTATTAATATATAAATATTATTAATATATACATAATTATTAAGCACTTCAAAAAGAAACACGAACAATAAAATTGATATCTTTTTAGTAATTTCGATCTTCACTACTACTATTATTTTATACGTTTAACTTTACAAATAGTAACTTTACTATTTGAAAGTTTTATTTTATTCTGAATTATGTGATATATAATTTTTTTAGGCGACAATGTGGAATTTTGTGTCACAATATTAATAGCGCCATGTGACGTTTATCAAGAAGTTTTCCGATCGATGTATACTTCGCCAGATGGATTTTGTAAATCCTTTGTTATCGGTAAAATTAAATATGCGTGATGAAATATGACGGAATAAAGCATCCATGTGAGTTGCATCATCTTCACAAAGTGCATATATACTATTATTAATATATATTATTATAGTGCATATATACTATTATTAATATAATGCGAGTGCGTATAATCGATTGAAAGTAGTACGCTTGGTACTGTGGGTCGTCTATCAAAATGAAGTTTATTGACCGAAATAATCGCAACGGTCGGTCAACGTTGTTCTTAGTCAGGTGTACTTACGGATGATGAAACAAGATATTGATATTAGACATGTATCTGCAAAACATACGAGTTTTTACAAGTCATGCTCATAATTCTTTTTCAAGTGCATACATAAAGTATTCGAAATTATTTTAACAATTAAATTTCGAAAGTGTATTAAAAGTGTCCTGTATTTTCAGACTTTTTGGTTGCTCTTGCAGTGACTTTTCAATTCTCTCGATGAATTTCGTTAGGCACAGTGTCATGACAATTTACACACGAACAACAACACGTGTCAAAGATCGAAGAAGGACGTAACGAGATCGTCAGATAATATAAATTGATGTAAAGCGTCACCTCGACCTGAACGCTGTTTCTCATCGTCGATGGAAATTGTTTGCTCTGCTACTAAGTAATTATGTTTTCTAACATAACTAGTTCTCGGTAGATTCCGTTGAAATTTTTATTCTATTAAAAGTTTAACGCGAAGTATAATCAATAAGTATAATCTCTTAAATCTACTTAAACTATTGGATAACTTTTCATTGATACATATATATATATATAAAATGATCATCATTACATATTTATTGCGTCGAAATCAACACTGATTTTTTTATTACAAATATTAATAAATTACAAAGTTATGAAAGTAAAAAAAGCAACATTAATTTTTTACACTTTTCTTAATATGAGAAAAACCAATAATAATCAATAAATATGGATTCTGTTCTGTTTTCATTATTCTTTGGCCGGCATTAATATTGCAAGTTTCAAGAACTCCGAGTCGCAATAAATACGAAGTAAAACGAGAAATTTAGATTTTTTAACTGTATATATGTTTTTATATTTACTAAATTTATATATCATATCTTACTTATAATCGAAAACAATAATAATTATGTAGCAAAATACGAAAACATGAAAGCTTATGTTACTTATAATTTTATCTTGACCTTACGTTCAACTGATGTTTCGACGAATCTTAAAACATACACAAATATGTATAAAAACAAATCTACATTCATAATTATTTATCGATCTGTATGCAAATAATATGACATTTCAGTAGCTTTAAAATGAATTATGCATATGAGACTTTACGAATCAGCACATTCAATGTCAACATTATATATTTCTGATATACATAATTAATTATCTTGAAATTTTTTACCATAAATAAAATTATTCTTCGAATTTATTTATTCAATCAAATTTTTTTGATATTCCGTCTTAATGTCTGTGTATCTTATTTTTTTTCCTTTCTGCAATATTCATATAAATTTTACAATTCATTATTATTCAATTGATTAATTTTATTATTCGTTTTTATAATTTGTTTTCTTTTTTTGTTAATTCCCTTAATTTTTTTCTGTTTTCAGAGAGCTTATGTTCTAGGATATGAAAGCGTTATTCTACTCTCCGGGAAATTTCGATATAGCGGATCTAACTCGATTAGCGTTTCTTTATCAGACATTTTTCCTCGGGTTTCCCGGTATTTCGCCGTGGGTGTGTATATATCGATAAAAAGCTCCGTTATGTACATACCCGAGCGACCGGCACGATGGAATATCCATGAAACCGTGGAGGGGACGGCCCGAATGACAATGACGAGGTAGCGGCGTAGCGTCGGTAGCGGGAGGACGGTCTCTATAAAAGCCGTGCGCACCACGCTTGCCAGGTCATACGTCGTAGTCAGAACAGAAAGGAATTACCCGAGAGCTCTTCTACGAGAACGTTACGCGAGTGTTGCACGAGTTTGCATCAGAAGGAAGTTTAGTGAAAGCGGAGAAAAGGAGGAAACCGCAAGAAGTGATTCAGTGGTTGGCGAGAGCTCGGCTGTCAAACAACGTTAAAAATTCATTCGACGAACTTTATCGAGTCCACGAAGATTCCCACATTCAGTGAAGTGTGCAAGAGAGGCTCATTGAGGATTAAATCGCCAAACAGAAAGCAAGCAGAGATACTGACCACCGATATGACTCGTTGCCAGGAACCACAGTCCTATCACGCACAGACCACAATGACCGATAGGTAGTTATTATTATACAAAAAAAAATCTCGTTGCATGGGATTTCCACGTGGCTTACACGCACACTCGAATGAGGAGTAGCATGATTGCCGTGGTTCTCTCTCAGCAGTGATAAAGAAGTGCTTGGTCACGACGAAGTAATTTTAGCTTATCTCCGATCTTTATTTGTTCTGATGAGAAATTGTAGGTTCATTGCACATTGTGCAATATAAATCCTAGCTTGCACATTTTCGTATCTTTGATTTCGCAGAAATTATTTTAGATATCGGAGATATAATTCTTAAAAGGGTAGATTTCTTATCTTTTGACTTCGCAAATCACTGATGTTATCTAAAACTTAAAAAATTAATCTTGAACTTTTATATATCCTTGACATTATATAAAAACTATCTTAGCAATTGCCGAAGTAATTTAAAAGTTATGAATGTCTTGGAATGCTTTACCGTCTTCCACGTATAAGCGTATATACAAATTAACACATCATAGGGATTCATGTAACTTGTTGTGACAATTCCAAGTATTCTCTACACTGTCGCGCTTACATAATAATAAAGCGATGCGCAAATGATTGATCGAGAATGACTTACAGCGGGAAATCATCGTGGTGCGAGGCGTCTCGCTGCTATGGTACGTCTCAAACCATCACATGCGGCATGCTGCCGACCCTTCGAGAGCTGGCCTCCAGAGGATGCAACAGCCGGGGGAGTATTTGCCTGGTGCCCTTCGACATTGAGATGGACGCGGCCAGTCACCTTCAGATGACATTACTCGAGGCTTATTGCCGAGAGATTGGGATCGAAGTGTTAAGCGTATCCCAGGAGACGATACGATTGCACTTGTGTCCAGGAAGCACGGATCTGTCGTGCGTTCTAATAAGCGGCGACAAGTCATATTTTCCAAAGCTGCCGAAGTGAAGTACAAAGACTCGTCCTTGAGAGCTGAAACTAAAGGACCAGATTTCATACCGGTCTTTCACAAGCCGAAGTATTTTGCTGAGGTTCCTGTGTCAAGGGAGATACTTCACGCAAAGGATGAAGAACGGAGTTTTAACTCGGCAAGCAATGTGTCCTGTGTGTCTCACCAGCGAGGTTGCTGATAATGGACATTTTATATCGAAATATGTATAAGCGAGATATATTCGATCGCTCTCGCTATATTTTAACTGTTTGAAAATACTTTCTGTACTTTGAATTCTCCTCGGTCTTCTTCCTCGAAAATATAAATACTTATTTCTATTCGAATGTAGAGTATGAAAAGGGGAAAGAGGCAAATGAGGAGAAACAGATCTGTTATTGTTAAAACAAAGATTATGGTCAATCGAATGGTGTTTCTTTTGGAATCACTTACTCAATGATTGTAGGATATGAAATATTAATTAGCGTATGTAATGCATATCTATCAATTGTATACATTTGTCGTGAAAACAAACTAATCTTTGTTATATTTTATGAACATCGACGGTTGTGTCGAAGAACAATGTAAATGTATAATACAATCATTTGATAATATTAGATGATATAAAAAAAATATAAAGCTCTCTTTTATTTCCTATACCTATCTTTTACATCTTATTCTATCTCTATACGAAATCGATAATATCTTACTCGCTTAATTTATTAAAACTTTTCTCATAGCTTGCAAAATACTTGAGGAATTCCAATATCACTTCCATGGAGGAATTAAAAATCCTGAACGTGACGTGAGTAGGTACACATTCGAGGATAAAACGTATAGTTATACGTAAAATATAAAACGGATTGCGATCTTAAATAATTATATAATATTTTAGATCAATTTTCTCTTTCTTCCTAGTAAATTAAAATATATTTTACTTTGAGAAGTAATTAAAAAAAATATACTCTATATCATGCGAAGAATATCTTTCGTGTGCTCAGTCACTGTTTTACTGTTTTCTTTATAACAGACCAACGGCCGAAGTTACTTTTCATTTTTTCGGAAATTCCGATGATGGAGATAAAATTCGCGAATCTCTCAATCGACTCGTACAGCGTCGACGTCTCAGCGAAATTGCATTGGAATCCACGCACTTTACCTTCCAACAAAAACCCGCGCTTAAGTTACAGGTAATTATTGCAATTTACGATGTAACATTGCGTATTTGAGTATTATCGCAAAAGCAAATCAAAGTTGTATACATAAAATATATACGTATAATACATACAATACGTTAAAATTCGAAATTTAGAAATCATTCTTTGCCTCCTCTGATTTTTTTTTTAAAGTTGGAGATTTGAATTGGAATTAAAATTCAATTAATAAAATTAACATTTGTAAGAATGTGATTAATTGTTGCATAATTTAAAAAATTCTAAAAATTATCACGTTTTAGAGTCTGCGTATTAATCAAGTGAACGATTACGAGGTTCACTTGGGAGAACAAATCATCTTGTCATGCGCTGCTCAAGGAAGTTACAGCATAAGTTTTACTTGGTACAAAGACGGCATGTTGGTGAACACGAGTAAAGCTATCAGGTACCAAATCTATCGACATTTCGGAGTTTACATTACAGTATCCTAAAGCAATAATTAAAGTAACAATATTAAAATATATAATTTGCATGTATTTTATTCTTTATGAGAAAGCAAGGTTTTCTCAACTTACCAATCAGCATACAATATATTTAAAAAATATTAAAAAAAATATTTAATGTAAAAATATAAATGTTTAAAAAATGTTTTTTTTAAATATTGTGTGCTGACTGAGTTATTTATTCTGATCGCGATTTGCTATTTTAGAGAAATTTGGATTACTCAATTGCCGAACGATGGGTCGGATTTATATACATCAATATTGACAATCGAGAAGGCGACCCTACTCGACGCCGGTCAGTATACGTGTCAGGTAGTTGACTGGGGTGTGCAGCAATGCAAAAGTATCTACATCGAGGTCAGGGATGAGCCGGACGTAAAAGTGGTGCCGATGAGCGCCTCTATAGAAAAAGTAAACCGCAAATAGATTTGTTCAATGCAAGTAATTAAAATGTAAAACAAAAAGACATGTATTAATACTGCCAGACGATTGTTCGCAGGGCAACGATATACAACTAACATGTATGACTCCCAACATGCGTAACATCGGGATCGGCTTCGGTTGGACGAAAAATCGCGCCTTGCTCAAATTAGAACCTGGTCGAGCAGTTTGGGAGGATCTGTATCCAGCGGGTAGCATTTTGAAGATCACTAATACTCAGGTACAAGCGCCGTGCACACTCATTTCGATATTTAAAAAATATTGGAATTCAATGCAAAATAAATCTCTCTCGTTTTTAAAATTAAAATTAACTTACAAGGAAAACATCATGAAAGTGTCCCCATTCAATTTTGATCATCCTTTAATATATTGTTGCCTAGACCAAAATGAATGACATGTATTTTTTGCGCCTATTTTTATTTTTAGAGGGTAAAACACTTTTAGTGATAAAATTAAAAAATATATTAAAGAATATTAGTAGGTAAATTCGATTAATCTATTTGATACAGAGTGGTCCGTTTGGCATTTCAGAAATCGGCGATTTACACCTGCAATGTAGCGCACAAGTCTATGTCCGTGCGAGTTGAAGTCATGAATCGAACGCTAATACCGATATGCTTTAAAGAACAGTCCTGGGGTTTGGAATGGCCAGACACTGCACCAGGATCAGAGGCACTATTAGAATGCCCCCGATATTTCGTAGGTCGACGAGTATCCAGGCTGTGCTCGATGAAAGACGCTACTACACCCGAATGGCAAATACCGGATTTCTCGTCCTGCTTATATGAACCGTTGATTTTACCATATAACAATGTGAGTATTTTGTTTTCTTCAAACTTTATAATTGATTTGTTTCGTAAGGAACCGAAAGAATTTATTTAGAATTAATTAAAATGGCTATTTTTAATAGAGTAATATAAAATGTATGAAATACATCTTTAAATAAATATAAATTGTGATAAAATAAACTAGAGAATGCACGTAAGAATTAAAAGGCCATTGCAATATTTTGTAATATTTGATTATTAACATTTTTAACGTTTATTATTAAATACGCGGTGGAAATTTGAAAATAGTTGATATGTTTGATATAAAACAGAAAATTATAATAGCAAAAATGTTCGCATTTTAATTCGCGATCAAAGTTGACTAGTTTGATTTGTTATACTTGATTAAAGATCCAAATTTATTATCAAAATAATAAGTTGTGAAATCGATTTAATTTGTAGTTTCGAAGTCTGACATTGGGTTATCAAAAAATCATGAGTTCGGACACGATCCTCGCTTTTTGGAAGCTCTTGCGCAAACGTGCATTGCCGCTTTATCCTGGCGAAGGCGATCGTATAATAAGTATGTTGGCTGAAATCGAACGATATCAGCATAGAATCGATCCACAAGATGCATATAATTCCGCGGAGGCTTTGAGTCACATAATAAATCGCATACTGAGCGATGAATATTCGATCCTGAGTCAAGAGGTAAAGATAATGTAAATATAATGGATAGGAAAAAAGTTTAATTTTCAGTAAGATTCAAATAATAATGTTTTTTGCTTAATTTTAAACATAAAGTTGTTATTTTAAAAATGTATTGACTGCAAAGTACCTCATTATTTAGTTGTAATATAGTCTTGTTAAAAAAATAATAATTGTTTTCATCCAGAGAATATATACAAAATATATATATATATACAAATATAGTATATATATATATATATATATATATATATATATATATATATACAAAAAATATTTACTTAAATCTGTTTCATATTCAAAATTAGTCTCTTTTCCCCTACTTATAACAAAATTATAAACTTCCAAATCATCATTTGTTTTTAGAAACTATCGGTTTCACTTCAACTAACGCAACGCAATTTAATTCACTGGTCCAAACAGCTGAAAGATATGTATAAACATCTGTCTCTATCATCTATGGTTGTAGATATTCAGCAACTACAATCTCAAAGTGGAGATAGTATAACGCATTCTCTTCAAATACCTTCGGTCGATTATATGTAATTATTTTTATTAATATCTATTATAATTATTACATAATATATTTTCTCTTTTTAGAGATCTCCTTCCAAAATAATATATCCTTCTACTTATTTATATACGTTTAAAATTATGTTCAAACTTTCGCATTTTTATATAAATTATTGATTTGTGACAGATATCCTGATTGGTACGAAGATAAAGTAGCTATACGAGTATGGAAAAAGAAGCAGCGTAATATAAAATCTAATAACACATTTACTGGAATTGTTATCGTATATAAAAACATGTCACGCTTTATACCAACAGCGTATATTAAGGAACTCGAGTAAGTTAATTTATTTAGAAAAAAATCAAACAAAAGGCACGAATAAACTTGCCTATTTTTATGAATTTGAAAATTTATTTAAGTTAGAGTGACACTAAAATTAATAAAATAAAAATAGATATATATATGTATATATAAAGAAATTTAAATTAAATTAAATTTTCCTAAGATTAATTTTTTTCAATTTAAAATATAATAATTTTATCACCATAGTGATGGCACAGACCTAGAGTTTCGCATTAATTCTCGAGTGATCGCCGTCGCAGTTCCTTCCTTTGGTATCGATAAATATAACAAGATATGGGTTGATCTGCAAATCCGGCATTTACAAAATCAGACAAATTCTTGGAATACGTCATGCGGCCTAATAGATAACACTGGATCATGGGATCTCGATACTTGCATAGCAAACACAGTATCCGGCGATGTAGTAACGCATTGTTTGTGCCCTACTACGGGGACAATAGCTGTTTTCTTGACGACTCGAGCAGTAAAGGTAAATATAGCTTCATTTAAGAAAAGCTATGTTTTAACATTCCATGTTATTCTATTACTTATAGAATGCATATCCTAGAATTCTTACATATGATAGTGTTTAGCTACACTAAAATTTTCCATATAAGCGAAGAACAATTTGTCGTTATTCATCAATTTTGTTATAGGTAGTACTGGCGAAAACAGAACAAACCACGTTCATTATAATATTCGGATGCAGCAGTTGCCTTGTTCAGTGCTTGCTATCTGCCCTGATACTAGGCACTTTTTGGAGAAAGCACAAAAGCTGGTTGAATTTTCTAAAACTCCAATGCTGCGGCGCATTAATAGGCGCAATGGCTATCTTCATTTACGCCGTCCACACTAATCTTCCAGAGGTAATCATGTCTGTTTATAAAAAAAAATTTAGAACATTAACTCTATTAAATTTAAATCTATTAAAAATATGATGTTCTATCATGAAGTAAATCTTATATAAATTATAAAATTGTTATATGAATCTTGAACTTAATACTGACATTTCGTTTTGAATATAACTGCACATTTGAGAATCTTACAAATTATAATCTAATCCAATTTAACATCCTCACTAATTTCTTCCTGTTTCAGTCATCTTACTCGCTCGTGGCGATAGGATTAGAGGCGTTCCTCCTCGTAGGCATGTCTGCGCCTATTTCCGAGGCTCTAATAGTTTATGCCGAACTCACGCAAATTCGACCGAGTCAACATCTTCAGCCTACAGTGATCGCTGTAATAACTGGTATGATCTAGAGCTTTTGAGAGAGATGCGTATCGTCAAGCATTACTTATAATCAGCATCGCTGTTTCTTAGGTGTTCCGATCTTGGCTGTATTTGCAACCGAATTAACGCATAAGAGTACAGGATGGAGACACGAATCCTGGTGGCTCATATATGGCAGCGGTGTCTATAACATATTTGTCAGCTGCGCCACGATGATGTTTTTAGTATTCATACTACTATATATGGGAGTGCTCCACAAAGTTCACACATTAGTGGAGGAGAATGTGATGAAGAGAGAAGCTATAGAAACAAGGTACATAGGTGCATCAGAATATTTCGTAAAATTGGGCGACTCTTTTACAAGTCATTCAATCTTTTTTCCGTCGCAGAATACGAATATTGCACCGCGCGGCTATCGTCATATGCGGCATCATCGCCATGGAGGCATCCTCTATTTTCTACATAAATTCATCATCTGTAATTTTCCACTACATATTTGCATCCTTATCTTTCGCTCTGGTGAGTTTCTTCGCAAACGATACTTATATTGATTAAATAATAAATAATAAATATATAAAAATTATTCGCTAATTATTGATACGCAGGGCTTCGGTATAATAATCGTATACATCGTTAATGGCGAGAATGCAATTATCGGACCAATGCTGCGGAGAATCAGATGGAAACGCAATTTGGACGATAAACACACGTCCGAATCCATTAAAGGTATCGTGATGTGAACTTATTAACGTGCTTTATGATATCAAAGGGAAATTTTTTTATAAACTATTGTAAAGAAAGCGCCAAAGCTTGATTTACAAAATATTAATACTATTCATATTATTCATTAGTATGCTCGAAAGCTGACGCTGAGGTGGAAAACGACTCAGCAACTCCCCCGACGTCATCTTCAATCGCCGGCGAGCCGTATAGGGAGGCACGAGGCATCGCCGCGGGTAGCATAGATATGCGTGAATTTGTATCCGAGTCTTCGTCTGCCTACGCCAAGTCCTCCGTCCCCACGACTAGATTCCTGCCGGAGATCCGAATAGATCATTCAGATAATATCGATCTTGAGAACTACAATACGAGTCCGCGAAAGTATCAAGAGGTATTTGTCGACTCGACGTTTTCTGCACGTAGCTCTTGCTGTGCCAATGATGTAGTGGCCTACAGTGTTAATGAACGCAGCAACTTCCGTGGCGACGTATCGGGCAAGTATCGTGGCGACGGCAAGACCTTCCTGCCGACGGCGAGCGTTTCCTCCGAGTCCTCGGCCAAAGTCCTCTGCAGTGCCGACGTGGAGTCGCGATTAGGTGCGATGCCAGACGTCACGTTGGCTGTGAAAAGCGATGTCGAACTGTCATCGCGGACAAGCGTGGAACTGAAAAGCCGGGAGCATGTGGTGAGCGCCATGCCGGACATCGCCAACACGAGTGAGCGTAAGCAACCTGACGGCGAGGAGAAAACGCCGGAGATCGTGGTAACGACAGGTGGCTGCGATAGCGCGACCAGCGGTATGCTAGATCGTATCTCTCACGATCTTGACTATCTGCTTAATCGCACGCACGCCAAAGAAGGAGCTTGAAATATGTTAAGATCGCGAAATATACAAGTGCAATATAGATTGTTAAATTTGTACAAAACGGATTTCATCACAAATTTCCACATAAATAAGTGAATCGCAGGTCATTTCATGTATCGTAGTTTTTTTAGGATAATATTCGTCAATATTGCGTTTTTGCTATGTAATGAGAAGTTAACGTGATAACGCGATATGAACGTATTGAGAGCTGCAAACCAAAGTCTAAAGTATACATATAATCCCTTCTTATTTCTTATATTCTCGTATATTCTGCACCAGAACGCTAACTGTAATTTGATCGTTGATCACGAATCAGCGATAGTCGTAAAAAAAAATTCGATGCGACAAGTGATCATCATCGCACTCCATCCATCAGAACTTACTTTAAATGTAATCGAAATTTTCATGCTCTATTATAAACATTTACATTCACGTCCATTGTATATCATGAGGAGACTTTACTGTTCCTCATAATAAATAAATAGAATATTAAAGAATAAAATGTACTGCGTAAAAATTCGATTCATGTATAATTATTGTATAGATTTTCAGAAGGTGAGAGTACTCAATTGAGCATTTCCGAGTTAAAGTATTTATTTATCACTGTCATCGTACAGCCCTTTCATAATATCCACGAATCAGTCGTCGCGCTTTTTTTCGTCGTTTATAATTTGTATTATAAAGCTATACACATTCAATTTAGTTTGATAATCTACTTACATACTTAAGATCGAAGTTTATGTTGTAGGTAATAGGTACCTCTAGTAGAGTTAGTCGTTTACTTAATGAGAAATGCTTCACTGAAATTGATTCGACCGAGGTATGAAATTGGAGCGGTATTTCTCTTGGCCAAGCACGTGTTATAAATGCAAAAGACGTAATAAGATCTGTGTTAGTCTGTTAGCACTCGAATATACCTATATGACTAGTTCTCTGTGTTCAACAGATTTTTCTTAAAAATATAAAATATTTACAAGGATTTTCGGCTAATTTTATCGAGATTTAATCTTGGTTTAATCACATCAATAATACCCAAGTATAGAGCAGGGCCGTGGCTTTATCCGATTACTACCAAATTACGCTATTGAGCCAGTATTACATCTCTTACAATCTTGCCTAAGAACTAAAAGTAAAATGAACAAGCACGCTACTGTACTTTCTCTCGCGAATATTTATATTCGCTCACTTTTTTTGACAAACTTTACAATAGGTTGAGTATTTTGGCAAAAATAATAAATGTGTTAAGATATCGAAAGTTTTGTCCGAAAGAAAAAAATTAAGAATCCATACAATATTTAAATATTAATGGATTTTATAATAGCTGTACAATGAAGAGATAGTTTTTTTTCTTACGCATAATCGAATTAATTTTTGTCGATTGCAAGCACAAAATAAATTTTATAGTATACATATTTTATGGTTGTCATGATGAAAAGCATGATATACAATTTCGACGTATTAATTTTTATGTTTTGTAATTCTAAGAGATATTATGAGAAACATGATTCATAACGAACTTTCGTAATTGTATCCCGATAGGTAGATTACGACAGGTAAGTATCAAATCGTACGTAGCTTCGTATAAATATGAATCAATATCCAGCAGACCTCTAATTATCCTCTTAATTATACAATCACAAGTATTTGGTCTTTTTACATTAGATTTATACATTCTTTGTCGCATACCTATATAACGATATAACAGGTGAGACCTGTATAACGTAAAAACTCTATAGAATATAGAGGACCAATGAAATTTGACAACGGAAGTATAACTTCAAAAACCTAAATACGAAAGTAAATATACTAAGCAGTTCCTAATTTGCAGTCATATTCAACTTAGAGGTGTAGCCACGGCACCCTCCCATTTTTACTTCCATTCCTCTTCATTCTGTTTACTTAAATATAAAAATACATAGCCAGTCTATACATAAAGCGTGCAAAGTGGCACAGTGAACTGAGTTATCAGACGTCCTGGATGGTTAACTACCGCTCTCGCTGATTGTCGGCGGTTCTGCATCATCATGAAGTTTACTCGTTTTGTTACTTGACACAGGTATACCTGAGGTTTTTGGCAGCAGGTTAGTTGCATTATCACTATTGGATGTTGTGGCGTTACACACGGAATTGTCAAAATGTTGCAGACATGGAAATTCCGAACCAGGCAGCAATAAAGTAGTTTGAGTAGGAAGATTAGTTAATGATACCATTCCTGGCGTCACTATTTGCTTGTTGAAGTATCTCCTCAATGCCTCTTCAATTAAATTGGCTATTTTATCACGATCGTTCTGTAACAGTAAGCATCTTGCTAAAGCAAACTAAGCCTTCACGGAATTGCTCATTAGCGATATGAGCGAAATAATTTACCTCATTAATAAATCCAAAATGTACAAGTTCCTGTGCGAGAAGCATTGAGGTGTCCATTTGGCTTACAGGACACGTCAATTGCCTATTCATTTTGTCATCCATTCGCAACAATATTGTCATCTGAATAAAATAATATATCGATTTAATAATATATTGATTACGTATTCCATAGATTATCTTGCTAAAATGTTCTATGGACCACTCACAAGTAATTCACTACTATCTTCTCTAGGCTTAACATTACACATCATATTAACTACTCTTCGAGACTCCACGTCCACGGGCTCGGGTGTAACCGATTTAACCGATTCTGTCACTTCGGGCGATATCGCCCTCGGTCGGACAGGCGGAGGTAATTTCGCCATAAATGCAGTCAATGGATATATTCCGTACCTGGCAATGTAAAAGCACTCTGGTTACCAATTTATCCGATATAAGACACAAAATCCAGGTCGATGTATCTCACGACTGAGATACTCACTTTACATCTTCAACAAATTTTTCTAATTTCTCCGTAACAGGAATATCACTTAAACGAATTTGTTGCGGAGGTATTCCTTGATACTTTATTTCGGCGACTACAGTATCTGGTCCATATAGCCTTTGTAACACTTCGTCTGTGATTGTTTCCGAAATGTTAGCTATAAAAAATTTCAATGTTATGTGTGATTTATAATCATTATAAGTATCTTTAAGTAATTATCCCAGCTATTCTAAAAAAATAAAAATTAAAGAGCATATAGATTATACATTTGCTTCAACTTACTAGCTGAATTGACCAAGGCATGTGCTGCAAGCAGCTTAAGAGAATGTACTTCAAATAGAACGGGATGAAATAGCAATTCTCTCGCACTCGGTCTACTAAGCGGGTCCACCTGAAGACATTTACGAATAAAATCTTTTTGTTGAACATCATCTAAAGATTCTATTGTTTTCCGGATGTTTTCTTCGGTAACAATTGTACCCGTATCACCGTTTCCCTGAATTTCCAACGCAGCCATTTCCAAAGCACACATCCCGAATGAATAAATATCAATGGCAGGTGTGACGGAATCTTAAAAAGAAATTACAAATAGTTTGAAAATATTTTAAATGTGATCCATGTATGTATAAACAATGCACTTACTTCCATATTCTGGGGCAACAAAATGCATATTCTTCATGTTTGTTCTACAAGTCTTGATGTGATGATGAATTGCGTCCGGGGCTACTGTAATTAAAAAGAGATCATACTTTCACAAACTGTTCCAAGAAAAACGTCAACATAAAAATGACATATTAATGTGAACGTATTCGACAATGTATTAGAGTTGGTAGGGCAGCCACCAGACAGAATTATGTAGATGTTACATATGTAAACAAAATATATCTTCCTGTAGACATTATAAACAATAGACAATGAACATTAATAGTTTTAAATATATAATATTTATTACGCATTCCGTATGTTTGCTGCCAAGATGAATGACTCTCTAGAAAAATTGTGTTTCAGCTGAAAATTTATCCTAAAAGTAACTTGAGCCCTCGTACAATTAATAGTTTTCACATGTATAAATGTAAAAGTGTCTCTGAAAAGAGAAGCATGCCCCTTGGATGCTCAGATGTACAAATAAAACATAAATTATTTCGTAAAAAAAAAAAACCATAATTTTTCTGTTGATTGCACAGTTCTGTTAGAAAGAACTATTTTTGTTGAGTTAGAAATATAAATTTGGAAAGTAAAATCCTTTAATTAAGAATTATAGAGCATATGAACAAAAAGCTATGTATATATTAAAATATAATGAAAATGTGTGCGCTAGGTGATTGTGAGAAGGACAAAGAGGCACAGAAGGCACTTTGTCCTTCTTAGTTAAATACAATTAATAACCAGAACAAGATAAATAGTGCAACATAGTGGCACTAACATAAAAATAAATTTTAATTATTTGTACATTTAATGGAGCTATTATACTTAATAATTAGTATAAGAGTTGTTTTACCTCTCTATGCCTAATTTACTTAGCTGGCAATAGTTGATGACAATCTGCCAAATGATTTTTTTCTTGAAATTCATCACCTTTGACAATAACACCAATTGACCAATAACGCCAGACATCGACGTTGATGACTTATCCTCTGGATGGGTGAAAGTACGATTTGTACTTCCTCTCTCTTCAAAGGCTTTGCTGTGTTTTTTTCATTATCTAGATTAGCCTATTTGCTACAATTAAAAATGAGGACTCAAGTTACTCCTAATATGAAAAGGCAATTTAACACAATTTTTCTAATGGATTCATATTACTAACATCATATAAAATCATAGGAGAACGCGTGTTATAATAGAGTATTAATATCTATAAATAATTTTTCAAACGCCATTTAAATTAAATTCGGTATAATTCGATATAACTGCATTCATTCCTATATAATCAATTCGATTCTTAACATACATATATTCATATATTCGCGTAAATAAATACATATATGTGTACACACACACACGCGCGCACACACACACACACACACACAAATTAATAAATATCATGTTTAATATATGTATCTCTGTTAAATACACCATAATATTGTTTTAAAAATATTCAATTTGATGATACTGTCTTACAATTATAATTATTTAAAACAAATAATTATTTTGTAAGACATAACTGAGCATACGTATGTATATTTATGTAAATAAATTTTTCCGTGATGTTTGTGTGCCAAAATCACTAGAGAAGCACCTATGTGACATATAATGATGAATCATATTATTTGTCATGTTTTCGTTCAGTCAGGAACTGAGTCATATAATTATTATTTATTTCAGCTGAGTAATGAGTAAATAAAAAGTACATATATGTATATATACGATAGACTTCTAAGAACATCTACTTCATTTTTGTACATATGGGTGCTAAAAAAAAACAGATTCGACACTTAGAAAATATATAATAAATTGAGTAAAAAAATATTGCAGTGTTAAGTATTTCTTGCTCATTTAAGTGAGTAAAATATGCCTTCTAAGATTTGAGTCTTGACATCTTATGTAAACAAAAAAGAAAGAGTAAAAACATAATTGTTACTGTCTTTGTATCTCAAAGAATCACTCGGTGTAAAATTTGCCGTTTTTTATGACAGATGAAAAATTATGACAAAATAGAAACATACGCTTCTACAACCTGTGAATGAGAAAATGAAAATATCTCATACATATATATGTATATAATCTCATCTTGTATTACTTTTTATTCGGAAAATAATGATCCTATCGCATGATGATCTATGTTTACCATACACAAATTCAAATATAATATATGTAAATTCAGATAAGCTATCTGATTTTGTTTAGATATAAAATGATAGCTCTATACACATTATATATTCAATGTAGAGAAAGTTCTATTTCTTTTTACATAAGTACTTACCTGAACCAATTTTTACAAGTCCGTTATGTTGGATAAATATAGTGTCACAGGTAAGATTCCCATGTATAATAGGAGGTGAACAGGAATGCAAATAACTGAAACATTTCAAACGCAATATAAATCGAGAATAAGTTGTATAGTACGTATTACATGTATGTATGTATGTATATATATATATATATATATATATATATATATATATATATATATATATACATGTTGTATATACAGAGTGTCTTGAAATTCGTAATATTATTACAGCGTGAAACTTCGTGAAAACTTAAGTAATAAAAGTGTAAGCAATTTTTTTCCGTAAGTTTTTTAAGTATAAACATTTAAAGTTTGACTTCGTATGCGTTAAAACGTCATCTGTCCGTGTGATAGTGTGCATGCAGCGGCAATATTTTGTTTAGTATTAATTATCATTGTACGCACGTCTCACGGACAAATGATTTTTTAACTAACGCTTATGATTAGTCAAACTTTAAATGTTTATACTTAAAAAAAAACTTAAGAGAAAAATTAAGCCATTTTTTTCTTACACTTTTATTACTTAATTTTTATGAAGTTTCACGCTGTAATAATATTACCCTCGAATTTCGGGATATCCTATATACACATTTATATATTGTATAACATATTGTATGTATTGTATATATTGTTATACCTGAGTGCAGAAAGTATTTGCGTACACCACCGTTTCCACGCTTGTAGTGGCAACCTTTTTACATTACGTTTCGTTCGTTTTAGGAACTGTTTCAGGGACCCGGATGACATATATTCCGTTATAAATATAACCTGAAAAATAATATAAAAGAAATGTTAATAAAAAATATGCAAATTGTATTATATAGACGTAACGAAAACTGTAATGTATAAATTTACTTACTCGGGGTTTGTCATTATGGGTATCTGTCCAATACCTATGAAATTTAACAATGTTAGGATGCTCCAATTGCGTAAGGTTCTCAAAAACAAGTTGTATCTTTTCTTCTTGGGCCTTGAAGTTTTTCCTTTCCGAAAATTGCACTTCATTCCATACCACTTCGACACCTTCTTCTGTATCCATCGCCAAATAGGCACAGTCAATTCCTGGAACATCTCTTTGTTCCACCTAAACAAGCATTAGTTTATATATATATAATCTATATATTTCTGTAATTACTTTAACAAAAAGTAAAGAACTATGAAAAATACATTTATTACAAAAACATATAGTGCAATATAAAATTGTTAGTAATTAGTGTTATGTAGTCAATATATTCAATTATACTTGAGTTTATAGCTGTTATCCAAGTATTCCATTATTTTGGATATTATTTAAGTATTTGATGTAAATACATAAATACATTGTTAAAACGCTTTATAAATACATGCTACAGACTGTGACTAAGCAGATTTATTCAATGTAATCTATGAATCTATATATAGTATAATGGACTGTATTATCGTAATCATCCATTTTAAGTGTACTTAAAGTGTGTTGAAACGATTTCAATGCCTATTTACTATTACATGAATGTGACCTTGTGAAGAATTTGAGGAGGGGGAGATAATTCAGAAGAGGGTTTGCCACACTGTAGACATTAACGATAATAATTGGACTTGTCGGACTTATTCATAATAATATAATGCATGTAAATTATTGTTGTCTCCATTCAAATTGTGGAGTATAATTCTGTGCAAAATACTTTAAAAAAATAAATAACTCAACGCAAGTACAATAAAACATAGAAATTATCCTGCTTGCTGCTTTGCAACGTACGTACTTCCATTGTATCAGTAACTTCGTTTTCTGTTCCTCGTGTAGATCCGAAGCTAGAACCCTCAGCTAACGTTGATTTGGAACCTACATATACCTGAATAGGCACATTTCCCACAATTAATAAAAATACACTAAATAGATATAAAGATTTATCTCTATGCACACAAATATACATATAGAAGATAATATTTTTATTAATCTATTTCATAAAAGTCATTATTTTTCATAAAATATAAAAAGGTAGAATCACAATACTTACTTTACAAAATATAAACATTGATAACTCAAAAGAATTAATAATAAATTACAAATTTTAGTCATTATAAAATATAGAAGCACACTTGGCAATAAATAACGTAAAGAAACTTAATAAAATTATTTGTAATACAAAATATGTTTTAGTTTCTATTATTAAAATTATATGATAGTGCAAAATCGAGACAAATATTTCACAAAATGTGATAATTATATTGTCAATAATTATATTGGAATAAATGATCCAAAAGTACAAAAAGATAATTCAGATAAATATTAGAATAAACTGTATAACGAAGCATAAAACTAATCTTTACTAGCTCATTAAGACAATAAAGATTGTTTTATTTCTAAGCAGAGAAGCTGCGTGCGAGGTAAGCATGATCAAAATAATTTCATTGATTTATACATTCAATAACAGAACGTCAGCAATCTATTTTTAGGATAAAATATGAATGAACCTAATATTGGTTAGACATTTGTGCCAAGAATGTAAGTTAAGATACAGATGAAGTATACTAAATAATATGAGAAGCACAATAGTCTAAAGGAGATATTTCATGCAAAAGCAATTCTCTAATCTAAAACCTTTTGAACCAGCTGGATACATATAACCACCTGTATAAATGCAACATGAAATGAATTATGCTAATATTTATTTATAACGTGAATAAAGACATTTTAAATAAATTTATATTAATAAAAACTGTCACTGCTTAAGAGACATTCATAAATTAAAATATAAAGAAACATAAATAAGATATAATGAATCTCCACTTTGATATTTTGATACATTTAAATATATTTACAAATTTAATTGTATAATTATAATCTAACACATTACATTATGTTAAGTAATATATGTAAAGATAATATAAAATAATTTTAAAGTACATAAACAAAAACATTGTTTTAGATATTAATATGTAAAAGACAATCATAAATTAAGACTCCCATTTTGTAACTCTTTAATGACACCAACACTATTGTAGAATAAGGGCCTAAGACATAGAGAAAGACATGAATAAAGTATAAATGAGATTTTTACTTTGATATTTTGATATTTTGATATTTTGATCCAAATATATTTACAAATCATAGTTAGCATAATTATAATCTAGTGTATAATTATAGTTACATTATATTATAGTATATCGTAGAAATAATGATCTCGAAAGCATGTAAGTAAAAAAATAATATTTTGGATAATATGTAACATGTAAATTATCATAATTTAGAGATAGAAATCTAAAGCCTATTCTGTAATTGCATAAGCATAGTTGTAATTGAATGTAATTGTAAAGCTTAATCTACAATTGTTTAAATGTAATTGCAAATGGTCGTGGTTGTACAAATTCTTCAATTACAATTGAACATTCGCCTTGTATTCAACTGTAATCAGTCAATTCTTACAAATACAATCATTTACAAACTACGTTTATGCAATTATAGATTGAGCTTAAAGCTCATTCTACATTTGTATAGATATAGTTATAAGTAGCTGTAATTATAAGAATTGACCAATCACAATCGAATGTGAGAAGAATATTCAATTGTGATAGATCCATTCTTACAACTACAACTTATGATTATGCAATTGTAGAATGAGCTTAAAAATACAAGAGTATATTGCTCTTTTAAAGCACTCAGCTAATTAGTTAACATTTAATATAAATATAGTAATACTACAAATCAACTTTATTGATCACAATCATGTTTCAACATCAACAGGTGTGTTAGGGCAATTAAAATCCGCATTATCATTCCTAATAACTCATTGCTATAACAAATGAAACCAAAAGTTTGAAAAATATCTAAAAGACATCTGAAAGACTAGAATTTTTCAAAAATCTTTAGGTTTGTTTGCATTGCTTACAATGTTTGCACTGAGAATCTTTGCTTTCTCTCTTTTCAGCGTTTGACTCTATATTACTTATAACCATCTCGTTTTAAGTGTATAAAGATTTTTCAAGAAACTTCAAAAGAAATTTCGAGTATTTTTGAGAGAAATCTCGAACAACGCAAACAGACTTTTTACAACATCCTACAGTCCTCTGGCAAGCTGCAGCAAAAAGCACAGGCTCGAAATAGAAAATAAACCATCCAACATCTAACACCATAGATACAAAAATGGAAAATAGTCCGTGTAAAAGTCTACCTCAGTGGAGTAGTTATCAGCAGGAGAATGAGCGAAGAGGAAAAGAGGAAACAAATAGATAGAGCATATGTTCGAAGAGGTTGTAGAAACATGTTACCTCTTCCCGGCGCTTAAGCCACCGCCCGCACGGGCTCTCTTCCAGGATCTCGCTCTCATCCTCCGAGTCTTCACCACTTTCCCGCGGTGACTTGTGCTCTGGGTCCGTGCTGGAGCGGCTCCCGGGCATCACACACGCTTGCGATTAGTTAGAGAGGCAGCAGTGAACAGCAGGCCAAACTCATCGGTGACGATCTCCAGTGCGGTGTACTCTTCTAGTCTCGTATCGGGCGACTTGCCACGACAATGACCGGCGACGTATTGGCTCGTGGGATGAGCGGATGCACACGGAGAGCAGCGGTGGCGGCAGCGTCAGCGTCGTCGATGTCGGGGCTACAGCGGCAGCGGCGGCTACGACGATAACAGCAGCAGCAGCAGCGGCGACGGCGACGACGACAACGATGGTGATGACGGCGGCGACGGTAACAGCAACGACGATGACAACGACAACGACGATAATAACAGCGACGACGACGACGGCGACGACGACGGCGACGACGACGACGACGGCGACGGCGACGACGACGACGGCGACGACGGCGGCGGCGGCGGCGGCGGCGGCGACGGCGGCGGCGGTGATAGTGGTGATGACGGCGGCGGTGACGACAATGGCAACAACAACAATAATAACAATAACAAAGTCGCGTTAGTCGTGCGTAACAACGCGTAGGTAGGTACTACGTGTCCCTGATTCGCACTGCACTCACAAGTGACACATGCAGGTGCACGCAGCGCGCCCGCTCGTCTCTAACTGGCTGAGACCCGGAGCGGTGATATTTCTGATCTTACGCGACGAACGCGCGCTACTCGACGCTACTCGGCTTCGCTCAGGGACGCGCCGCGGTGATACACATCGCGCTAGCCGCCTGCGTATCGCACTGTCAAAATAAAACCTCCCTATTGCGAGCAAAACTGCCTCGATGTGACACACACTCTGGCACTCATTTTCGTTATGTCTTCGGTCACGTTCGCCCACCCGAACGGCCAAAGTGATCCTCTCGGCTGCGAACGTGACGCCACCTATCGGAGTGCGTTTGAAGACATTGTCCAAGTGCCTCCGGTTATCATTTTATCTTTGTCGTTCACTGAATGTTAAACGAGGATGACATGATACTTGGAGGCATTCGAGGAATGTTTTTGAACGCAACTTCAACCGACAACGCCCCCAAAGCGACATGCGCGCACGCGATTGGACGGTGCTCAGCTGATCAGACCAATCACCTGGCGCCTATAGTTATCGAAGATAATGCGACTCTTTTGTGATTTGAGGCTTTAGTTCATGCTGGAGCGATCTTCAAATAGGATGTCGATGTTGATATGCTCTTTTTAATTGCTTTTTTCAACACCTTTCCATCTTTTTTTCTCCTTTTCTCGATATATCTTAAATGCAACAAAACATAGTAAAATGTATTAAACAGCTAGCTAAGTGTAGACATTGCATCTGTTCGTTTTCTTACCTTCTTTATACTTTATTTTCTTTTAAATATTTCTTTTAAATCTTTAATAATTATTCGACATGTAGTGATATAAAATATTGTTGATTATGGCGATTTCGGAATATTATTATGAAGTAGGAATAAGAGAAAGGAAAGAATTTTCAAGGAAAAATAAAATATCTTTTAAAGATGATTTATTACATAAAAATATCTTTTAAAGATAAATCTCGTTATAAATATAAACAGTATAGAGAGTACATGTAATGTATTGTATGTACTGTTAATGAAAAGAACAAACATTTAAAGTCATTCGTTCGATAATCGATATCTAATATTACAATTTACAGGTATTACTCATTTCTTTCCAGAAGTATTGATTGATAGTAATATCGATTTCATTGAAGATAAACCAAGAAAATAGAAACTTCTGATTTACTCGAAGAAATAAAGGTATATAATGATTATTACGACTTTGCAGAAATTTATTATGAATGACATTTATAGGAAGTCGACAGAAGTCGATTTCAATGTCATTCGGTATCGATACTTATCGCATCTCATCTTGATAATTAATATATGTGCTTTGTTTTTTTTTTATTAGATAAATTGGAACTTCTCATTTTTTAATGACCTCTTCTTTCCTTGTCCTTATCGAAGATTACTGACAATTCCTGTCACATTTTGCAAGTACATACGATGACTCATTCTCGCATTTGTCATGAAATAAACTCGCCGATGGTTATGTTTGTTCCAGGCTTTCGTGCGATGCGATGCATTCGGAGAAATAGTCTTTCTAACTTACACTTGTCGCTTTGTCTCGATGACATACATATAACAAGAAATAGGCGCGCGTAAATAATATTCGCGTTAAATTCTATTAATATCTTGTTGATAAAATTGCAAGAAATATATCAATAATATCGCAATTTTATGCGCAGTACACGTGCGAATTTTTAGAGTGAATGACTGAACAAGTATCATAAATTAAACGCATTATTGTACGTCTACATTCTTTATTAATTGACAATTTTGCCATAAGCATAATTATTGTACAAAGTACGTAGTGTATTTTATTCAAAGATGTCACACATAAAAACATTACCTTTGCTAGATGGAACAAAAGTAATTGTTATAGATGAAGGTTGGTTATTTTCCCTTATAGAATATATTATCTAATAATAATAGAGAGATTGTACAAGTTAATTTATATGATATATATATATATATAATTAATCTATACATTTTTGTAAAAAGTGCTGATTTATCTGTATTTTATAGATATAGAAGCAGCATATGCAACTGCATTGATAGCTGGATGGATACACGCATGGAAGGAAAAAAGTTCTGATTATAGTATTGATTTGTTGTCATTTTCAGATCCAAAAACTTGGTATGACAATGAACCACTTACACCCACAAAAGTAATCATACATGATTATTATAGTATTCAGCCGACTGAAAACGCCGAGAAAAAAGACTCTGAAAATCTTGATCATGTACTCAAAAACATCAAGATGAAACCTCAGAATACAGTTGTTGTCAACTGTCTGGGTTCCTTGATTCTGTATGTAGGTTTAGGAAAGGCTATTAGATTTATAGAGAAGTTAAGTAAACAGGTGTCACAATTGATATGCATTTATCGGAGGGATTTCATGCAAACTGAAATACCTGCAATAGAGACTTTTGGCACTACCTATGTCAAGCTAGAAAAGTTTACAGGAAACAGCTCTACAAACAATATAATTTATATTGCACAGCTCACTCATAGAAAGTCTGGTGGTTCTGTGATATGTCAAACAGAAATAATAAAGCAAGATATTGAATCTTATCAAATCACTGCTGAAAAGGTTACAGTGCCAAGCGTTTGCAAAACAGAAACAGAACCTGTAAGGATTGAAACGTCATTTAGGATAGAAATGAGTGCTCAGGAAATGGAGCAAAGAAACAAGACACCTTTACCTTATACTTTGAATGCAACGAATACATCAAAGATATTTTATCAACCTGAAGATGTAGACGATATAGATGAAGAAGATCCTGATGATGATTTGTGTATATAAGTTTATAAAAATCAAAGAATTTGTATGTAGACTAAAATATGTTTTACATTTAAAATATATTTGATATATATATATATATATATATATATATAAACAAAAGTTTATTATGTATATATTTCATATATTTCACTGTAAAATAAATTTTTTCAAATTGAGGGTAGATTTTTAGAGATATACAAAAATTATATGGATTAGAGTGAGAAGCAGAAATAAAATCTTTTTAAAATTATATTAGTAAAATAAAATTGTATTGAAAAATGACAAATTAAAAATGAATGTGTTACAGTTAAGTATAACACATTGTATTAAAATTATCAGTTCATTTTCAGATAAATCTTACTTTTCTAATAATTTAGAATCGTTTCCAAAATAACTTAAATCTACTTAAAAAAATATTAGTTTCTTGGAATCTCTTGCTATGATATTTTTAATTCGCGAATTTTTAGACGATCAATATTTTACATATATTTTACGTATAAAATACTTCTCCAGAAAAAAGGTGATCATTTTATACATTAATAAGAAATTGCACTTTTAATATTGTCGTGTATTTATTATTTGTGATTTACATAGCATTTATAATAATTTATTTTAATAAGTAAAATAATGAATTCAATATAAAAAAAATATAAAATCATATGATATAAATTCAGAATAAATCTTTAGGACATTTCAATTCCTTTACAATTCTTACAAAGAACTCGATATAAATAATATTGTCAAGATTAGATTTAAATATTTCCTATATCATTTCTTTGGTTTCTTTATTGTTCGTTCATTATTTCTATTATACTTATATCTAGAGTCCAGAACTTTTATCGAAACTGAAAACGAACACTCATTACGTGCCAGTTTCGACTGAAACCATATAGCTCTTCTTCATAAACATTAATTTTAATATGTATAATTATTGTTTTCATTGACTATGTCATTGACTTTGTCAGCTTAACCAGATTCTCCACACGGTCTTCCAACCGTCATGAACAGCTATAATTATTCTAAAAACATAATTCATCAAAAAACAGTCTACTTTGAAAAAATGAAGTCATATATGCAACTAGATTTATTGCATTTCTGATAAGGGCTCGAACAAGTAGCCGAAACATGTCAAGAGTTTGAATTTGTGAGATCAGCTTTGAATAACAACTTTATATAATTTGAATATATAAATTAAGTTGCGCAACAAGTCCTGCGGTTGGCTCTTCACTATCTGTTAATTTATATTATAATTGTAATTGTTTCAATAATTAAATTATGATGTTTATGAAGGCTGCGTTCAGAAACGTTATTATGTTATTATTATTTATGAAGGCTGCGCAGATATTAAACAAGGACAGATGATGAATCCAAGGCATCGGAGGCATCCGAGCGACGTTTCCAAACGCAGCCGAAGAAGAAGTACTTATATTCTTTGGCCAAAATTGACACAACCGAAATTTCGATTTTCGATTTTGGCCGAAATTTTATTGTTTCAATAAATTATGATATTTATCATAGAAAAAAAAGCGTATGATATATGAGCATGTCTATACATATGGCTTTTATGAGATTCCTATTTTTTAATTTTTTGGTTTCAGTTTCAGTTGAAATTGATATGTAACCAAGTATTTCGATTCAGTTTCGGCAAAAGTTTCGGTTGGACTCTACTTATATTACATGCTTAATTAAATGTATAATAAATAATTAAGATCTTTATAAAAATAGCTTTTTTTAATATTAAAACAATGCTTCAATTGTTAAACTATGTAATGAGGATGCAGTATGTCGTACTAAACACAGCCTTTACTCATTTTAAACAGTCACAGTAAAATAGTAAACTTTATCTGTAATACTGATGCTGCTCTTCAATAAAAATAATAGGAATATGTCAACATGTAAATTTATCGCGTTTTATTAATGTAAATATTCAAAATGCTATTTTCATCGTAAAATATTTCTCACAAAAGTAAATCAAAGAATATTTTCTATTAATGTAATCATCATTATATAAACGTGGCATCACAAATATACTAACATAAATCATACTAACATAAAACTATATAATAATTAAAACTTAATTAACTGGTTAATTAATTTGTATGCTCACTTTTGAAAAATTATAAATTACATTTAGAACATAAATAAATATAATCAAATCTTTCACCGAAAAAACATGATTACAATACGGCTAAAGCATTAACCAATGCTATAAATAGTCTCTATTTCAATAAATATTAATTTTTGTATTTTTGTACAATTAATATTATTTTGTTAAGATAATAAGATAAAATAGAATCATGCTGTGATGTGTAATAGTATAAGTTGAAAATAAAACAAGATCGAGTAAAAAACTAACAATGTGAAAGTGAAAAGAAAAACTGGAAGAAAGATGAGAAGAAAAAGATTGAAAAAAATTTCAAAAAAATGTAGCTATAGATATAATGGTATCAAAATTAAATAATGTTATCATAGACAGTAGGAGCGCTACAAATATTACAGTAAAATTATGGACAATTCATAAACAAAAGTTATGCAATTTGTTAAAAAAAAATTCAATAAGAAAAAGGAAGTTACAGATACACATGGACTTGATTTTATAAATTTCCATTCTACATATATTAAAATATTATGGAAATCTCTATCTTAAATTTAAATCAAACTGCTTATAATGTATGATGTAGCAGATAGAATGATGACGTCTCGAGAAAATGTAAATATATCAAGCGAATTAGAGTTACTGATTATAAAAAAAAAGAGAATACAGTTAGATTCGCTACCAGAGTCTTCTCCTTTTCTTTCTCTTTCTAAATCAAATACAAATTCATATAAAGAAAAGGCATCAAAAAGGATGCCTGATCTGAAAATAAAAATAAAGAAGAAAACAAACACAAAAAAATAAATAATAAAATCAAAACAATAAAATCAAGAAAATAAACTAAAAATAAACTAAATCAAACGAGGAAGTACATTGATTAAAAAAACGAGTGAATTTGAAAATCAAGAATGAATAGATTGCACAAACCAAATGAATAAGGAACACAAAGATTTGATTATATTCTATAAATTATCATTACAATCTTTCTTGTTTTTCCATTTAAATATTCATTATTTAAAATATGAATGGAATCGGAAAAATTTAATCAGACATTCGATTAAAATTGAACTATGCGTTAAACGTATACAGAAGATTCTGGTCATAGAAATGGTGTGTACCATCAACATGTTGCAGAACCCTACTCTCCAACAAACAGCGACCATAACGCACAGCATCTTCTCGGTTATCAACAATGCCAACTTCGAGCAACCAGTTGACTAAATCTGTTCCCGAAAAGACTCCTCTGTATACCTTCAATAATCGCCTACGACACATAGATATGCGTGCTCGACAGGCATCTAAATGACATCGACTAAATTGTTCTCGAATCTCTTTTACTTCTGAACTGAGAGCTTCCTCACAAGGAAGTTGTAACTCTTTTCCTATAAAATTACAAAGTATTATTGAATGTATATCAAAATTACAAAGTCTTATTGAACGTATATGTAAAATCAATCAATAATATGTGAAATATATATATATCATAAAAGTACTGTACCAGATTGCCATTTTCTGCACATTTTTCGGAACCAACATCCTAATTTACCCAAACTAGGATCTAATCCAAAAATTGCGAACGCTATTAATGATTGTCCAAAGTTCAAAGTCACATCTAAGAATGCAAGCTCGGCATAAATGCCAGTTAACTGTTCCATTATTAATGTTCCCACAGATATTGATAAGCCCTATAATATATCAAAATTAGTTTTACAACTTGATAATATCCAAGTAAAGAAAATAATAATTTACGTACTATAAACATAGAACATAACAGCAGAATTAGAAAAACTGCATGTCGCAAAATCTGAGGATCATCATCTACATTTGTTTCATTTTCTTCCTCACAGCGATCTCCCTCTTCATTAGCTCTGCACGCTTCATTCGAACAACCATTTTGAAATTCACAGTTAATTCTAAAAGTTGTTATATCAACATTAATTTATAAATTTCTTTATAGTTACGTACCTCCTTACTTAGAGTTAGCTTAGGGTTAACTTACATAGATGTTGAATTAATTAATGGAGACACTAAGTCTTCCACATCTATTATGGGTCTTTCATTATTTTCGGTTGTAGAATTTTGTACATTGTTCCTTAGATGCCCATATGACATCGTATTGTGCCTTCTTTGGTATCTTTGTTGTAAGATCAAACAACCTAATGTCACTATGTGTGCAGAAAAATGATTATTACAAAATTTATATAAAGTAAACGTCCCAGTTAACCGGACATATACATACCTATGTCCAGATATACACACATTTACACAAAACTTTATATTTATTTAAATTATTATTAATTTCAAATGTTTTTTAAAATATAATATTGTAATTTAATTGTAATCTTTAAATGCAATCATAATATTGTAATAAAAAAAGCATTTGAGATTAATAATAAATATTTTGTGTAAGTATCCAGAAATAGTATATACTATATATATGTCCGGTCACCTAGATGTTTATCACATAAGATTTTAAATTATGTGACTATTTACAACACACAATTATGTAATATTATAATTTGACTATAGTAATTTGACAAATAAATACTTTTAAATTTTTCATTAAAAATATAAAACATATATGTATATTTCTTATAACATACCTATAAAGCAAAATATTAATATAAATGAAGATATAGCGGCTTGAGTTCTGCCTAATTGAAAATTTGGATTTTTAAAATCAAGATCAGACGGATTTAATCTAACAGCGACGCATATTAATGTCACCATTAGAAGTGGCACTCTATAAATTAATATATATTATATAGTAAATAACAATATATATAAGTAATTTAAATTAAAATAAACTATAATAATATAGTCGTACCCCCATCCAAAAGGATAAAACCATTTTTGTAAATTTTCAACAAAAGATAATGAGCGTGAACTCAGGAATAATAATGTTGCTGCAATTGCAGCTGTCCATATCCTACTTGCATATACACCAGTAGTTATTAAAATAAATTGGATATACCTATAATTAACAAGAATGATTAATAAAATTATATTTGATAAAATCGAATATTACCGAATAATTATTTAAAAAGTTTTATAATTACCATAATATCTGATTACTATCTGAGTTAAGTTTTGACCATATTATCACACCTATTGCTATTGCAAGCTAAAAACAAATAGAAAATATTTTGTACAAAAATGTATAATAGAAATATATGCTTATAAAAATTGAATATGTAAAATTTATTCAATAATTGTCGCCTATATATACCTGTGCAATTACGATGCACAAAGTGCATCGATGAGTGACTTTATTATATCTTTTTCGTCCAAATCCAAGGAAGCATATCAACAACCATATACAAGCTGCTACTGATGCAACGCTTATATCAAAGGAAAAGTTATTAAGTTGCTCTGCATAACTAGCTGGTGTAATTCCAGCAGAAACTGCATTAATCACTTTAGCCGATACAAACATAAGTGGAGCAGAGAGAAACGTACAAGCTACCATAGCTGATGCAATTAAGTCAATCTCGATATTGTATCGTAAAGTGAAAATAAATAGAGCCGGCGCTGTCGGAATAGTACCATACAGGAAGCCATACGTGCTCAAATTTCTTGTTTCCGTGACATTATCACCGGCATTCAAGAGAATAATAGATTCTCTTATGACTAGAGGCAATACTAACAGTTTCACCGAGATCAGTATACCTGGTATAACTAGCGCTGTACCTTTTAATTTGTGTATCTTTCCTACCATCATTATACCGAGGAGGAACAATGCGCTAGCGGAAAAAGCATTACCGAACACTTCAAGAATTGTGGCAAGCAAACGCGGTACGTTATGATTAAAGATAAAATTTCCTATAATGCCCAAGACTGTCATGAAAAGCACGGGATTCAGCACGACACCTTTTACAATCGAATAAACCATGTCTTTACAATTTGTATGCTCCTCCACACGTCGCTTGCCTATCTCCAGTAGTATAAAACCAATTGGATTTAAAATCGCCAATGATATGGGAGCCATCAAATATAAATAAGCAGCATATTCTGGATGTGTTCTTCCATAGAGAGCGTAAACTGAAAGAACATTATCTAACGTGAAATACATTGGATAATATGAAATATTTTGGAATTGTACAGAAATCTATTCTCTCTTCTTACTCATTGGGTATCCAATAGCAAAATCATTGCTTTGAGTGGTGAATATTGCAAAAAGCGCAGCGCGTCCAGGATTTGATGGTTTTTGAATTACTAATGAAACTACAAGCACAGTAATAAAGACACAACTTTTGGCAAGCAATACAGCAAGAAGAAATTTCCAATTAACTAGTGTAAAATGGAGCTTTCCCAGAGACAAAAAAATTAAAGATGGTAAAGCAAAGGTGCCGACAAAAGTATTCAGACCATTTGCTCCAGTTTTTGTTATCATATCAAATCTTCCCGCTATATATCTGCAATATAAACATATATCATAAAATATATAATCTTTACTTAAATTCACTATATAGAGAAGTCTAAGAGTAATAGTGCACAATTTCAGGAAAATTCAAGTGCATATTCAAACTTTAATAAAGTTTACTTATCAGATAGTTTAGTAATCAGTATTTAAATGCATCCTTACCCGCATAATATAATGCCAAAGCATTGTATCAGTGCAAGATATAAGTTATCAGTTGGGCCATTCGCTGTCTCTGCATATTGATTTATGCTTAATAATGAAGATGTCGATACAACACTTTCTTCATTAATCTAAATCGGAAAAAAATACAAGATATATAATTAAGCCTTATACATATCAATATAATTAACAGTAATAAATAATTAAACAGTAATATATACCATTTTTTTCTGCTAGATGAAAAATATTATCATCTCCTTAATGCTTCATAAAACTGATCCCTTTGTCTAATAAACTTGTATGATATTGTCTTCATATCTCCATAAATAAAGAATATGTATATTTCAAAATTATAAAACCTGCAAGCACAAGTAGTAGTGTTTCTCAATTTCTTGCACACAATTCCAAAATCCTTTCACATTTGTCCGATTTACATTCTAATAGACTTATCAGCAACATTGATGAAGCAAGAAAAATTAAAAGTGAAATAATGTTTTATATATGTATATCTTTTTGATATGCACATTAAAAAACACACTCGCAGAGTATACATAATTTACGTAAGATCGGAAAATACTTCATCGACAGAGAAGAGATAATAAATTATTATCAACGTTCTCCTCTCCTTCGCTGATCCAAGTCCTCTATCAATTCGAACAAATGTTCAAAATCATGAATCGACACTTGTCGCACAATTATTACCTGAAATATCACTGAATAAAAAAAAATCGATTAATCAAAGTGCATATTTTCGTTTTGAACGTGACAAGGGATAGAAAAATCCCTGACGATGTCTAGCTGTTTAGATCTTATAACAATGAACAGATCTTTATCATGCCGTCACCGCAAGAACAAAGTCTAGTAAGCCATTCACGACAAGCGTGAAGTCACGTCAAGCAAAGCAGGTGATCCCGCGCAGTCGCGAATATTGACCACAGTAAATGCGCAAATGCACGATGATTGGTCCCGCGCTGTCACGTGACCTTGGAGAAACAATCACGCGCCCAGGTACGAGATCAGATCATCTTCGAAATGTCATTATTTTATTTTCTTCTGCGAGCGCGAAGAAAAATACATGCTCTTCAAAGTTATTTATTATATATTTCGTTTTTTTGCTCTTTCTCTTATCATTATTCGTACATTTTTAACTATATATACAGGGTGTCTCGCAATTTTTTGCCAAGCACTTTTATATAGAGCGAACTAAACTGAGTCGAAAAGTTTTCTATCATTTTGCATTTTTTACAACGATTAACGAGATATTAATTATTTTCAATTTTTTTCAGAATTTTTTATCAACTTTTCAGTGCTGCATTTTAGTATTGACAATTATTTTTATCAACATGAAAAAATACGTATTAAAAAATTCTGAAAAAATTCTCAGAACTTTATGAGAAAAAAATAAGCAATTTTTGTCTCTTGCTGTTTTTCTGTAAAGTGGATAGTATTTGAGTAAAAACTTATTGAAAACCAATATTCAGCGATTTTTAGTAATTAATCTTGTTAACTGTTGCAAAAATTGTAAAATGGTAGAAGACTTTTCGACACAGTTTAGTCCGCTCTATTTATACAAAAGCGCAAAAAAATTGCGAGACACCCTGTATATACATATAATACCAATCTACATTCAGGTATTACTATGCATAACGCGTGAGTTTAAATTAAAATGATCAACTGCTTAAGAAGAGAAAGAGAACATTTTTTTTTAAATTCAATATTAATTTCTAATCTTATTATTCTGTCAATACTAATTGTAATTAAATTTTAATAGATAATTTTTTTATAATTGTTAATGAAACACATGAGTAATGCTATATTAATTATTATATTTATAAAAAAACTAATACCACTTAGGGCCGGTTGTTCCATCTTTAGATAAACTATGTGATAATTTATCTATTGGATAAACAAAAAAGTAAAGAGTAAGAGTATAAAAGTAAGAAATCCAGTGAGAAATGACAATGAAATCGACGTTGAATCACTATCGATTCCATTATCATTTCTCACTGGGAAGTAACAATTAAGAGAATGAATATTAACCCAAGCAGAACAACAAGTCATTATGATATTAAAATGACTTCAAAATGATCATTAAAAGTCATTTTATTGTGATTTGCTGTTCTGCTTGGGAATATAATAGGTCTATCTTTTTTTAACTGAACTTCTTTACATCATATATCGATCTTTTCTCTTTTTTTTTTTCAACGAATGAAGAGAAAAAGAGGAAGGGTAAATCATGTAAGAAGTCCAGCCGAAAAGAACAGACCTAAAGATTCTGAATACGTGAAACATGTACATACTTAAATAAAACGAGACAATATTTAAACTCACATAGCACAGTAGCGTTTGCAAAGCAATGAAAGAGCACTTTATGCTATTTGTATTTTCTGAGCGCTTTGCAGGTACTGCTATATGCTACTTAGGAATATATTAAAGCAGCAATACCTATACGTAAAGCGATTAAATGACAAAGAAATATGTATTAGCCATACAAGCTTTTTTATTATAAATTTTAAAAATAAATATTTAACATTAAATATATGCTATAAGTGCTATATGCTATAAGTTTAACATTAAATATATGCTAAAGTGATATTCTGTTTATCTCCTGAAATATCAAGCATGAATTATTGCTCGAAATAATTGATTTATTGTAGGCGTATGATTGAAGAAGCTCGCTAGATTTCGTTATGCGCAGTTAGCTTGATCGTTGATATGATTTGCCGTAGATTGCGTAAAGCGGTCGATAAAATGTTTTTGTTTTTCCAGAGTTTTTGAACACAATTACGAAATCGATTGTATCTTTAGATTTAGTATTTCCGCCAATCCTAGTGGAAAAATTTTTACAAAAAACTATATAGGTTGAGACAAGATCTTAGAAATTCTTAGTTTTTCGTAGTAGGACGTAAAGAGACTGCTTATTTGAAAAACTAAGAAATCCTCCATCCTTTCTATATACTTATATCTCTTGATGTTGTATAACGAGTTTTTACGAAACATTTTTCGTATCTTGTACAACGTATCACGAAACATACAACGCCACTTTACATTCCACTACAAATATCTACGAAAAACTAAGAATTCTAAGATCTTGCCTCAATTTATGTAGTTTTTCTATACTTTTTTATAACAATTTTTTGCCAGAGAAGTTTCAGTTAATGCGAGAAGATCAAAGATATTGCGAACCTGTTGTATAGATTCTTATTTTGATACTATTATCAAAATACTTAAAAATAAAAATCATACCATTTCATCACTTATTATTGATTCTCGATATCTTATTAAACCGTGACTTTACGCAATTTATGCATAATTAGTGAAAATAAGAAGGCAATAATACATGTGTATATTATTGCCTTCTTATTTCGTTATAGTAAACGTAAAGATAACAAGAATAGCGCAAAGGAAAGCATATATTAACAATCGTAAGCAAATTATTGCTGACATAATTCCTATATCAAAAAGATTTATACACAAATGTTTAAATGTCTGAGAGAGTAAATATCTTATAAATGTCTAAAGCGTAAAAATAACTTATAGTTGTTTAAAACATCATGAAACTAATCTATTACAGATTAGATTAGACGCTTTTTAATTAGCAACGTAGATACAGATTATAATTTTAATGCGTAATATGTCTGGTACACGCTTAGTTAGATTAATTTTGTAAGTAAAGTTGACCGCGAAAAGATATTAACCATCAGCACATATCTTGGCTTTATCGTCTCTACCACTTAAAATTTGTTGCGAGTGTTTTCTGCGGATGTAAACCAACAGATGGTATCTTGTGTCATAAAAGCAAAGAGTTTGAAAAATCATTATCATTTACGCACAATCAAATACGCAGAGAGTATACTATATCGCGCTTGTACGCGGTTTCCACTCAACAGAGTGTAGCGAAATTGCGTCGCAATTTTGCAGTTCCGCAGAGAGAGAGAGAGAGAGAGAGAGAGAGAGAGAGAGAGAGAGAGAGAGAGAGAGAGAGCTGTCCCTTTTTTTTAATACAACTTTTTCCTTGAGCCATAATTTTCTCTTACACACGCATTCCTCCGATCACGCGTGCTTATTCGTGCTTACGTAAGCAGACGGACGTATAATTGCGATCGCGTACAAATTCCTTGGCACACAAGGTATCTTGCTGATCGTTGAAACCGTATATCCGCTTATATCCGCTTTTTTTCAATGGAACATGTACACGCATTCATAAAATATATTTCCGGATTCAATATTATTATTTTTGATCTATCATAAAATAGAATTGATAGAGAAATTATATTTACAGAAACTATATTAACAGAAAAATATTTGGGTTTTAAATAAAAAAATTTTTAATCTAATATAAAATGATTTTAGACATCGGTTTTTTGTCAAATGTTATGACGTCATCATCGTGCATTATAATTTCGGATAAAGATTTATTCTAAAGAATATATAAACTTGAATTTATATCTGTTACCCTTATCTCAAGACAATAAATCAATCTTGTTTAATTCGAAGGAGGAGAATAGGAATTATTGATCTAAGCTTAATATTATTTTATTTTATTCTACATGAGGTTGCGATAAAAGTAAGTACGTCAAGAATATTTTTTGTTTTGTCACTAGAAATTCTTTCTGAGAAGACAAATCTCTTGAATGATTACTTCAGATAAGTGCTGCATAATTGCGTTCTATCTTCGCTGATAACGCGAGAAAAAGAAGTTGCATTCGCAAAGAAGCTTAATTGTATATATATATATATATATATATATATATATATATATATATGATTGTCTATAGCTAATATAATATTACATCCAATAAATTCTTCTTAAAATTCTTTGCATAATTTTTCAAAATTTCAATATATATATATATATATATAAATTTCATAATTTCTTCGAATTCCTGCATGCAATTTTATAATTTTTTAAAAAGTATCTCAAATTTCTCTGTCCTAATTAAAACACTTTTTAGAAATTCTAAGAATCTACATCTTTTCTAGAACTTTTACATATGTGAGTTTAAAATATTCTGAGATTTCTCATTCTGTAATTTCCTAAGAAAACTTATAAAATTTGAAGAAATTTAAGAAAAAAAGATATTTTTCAGAAATCGTCATAAATTTAAAATATAGTTCTTTTCTAAAAATATTATGAAATATGAGAATTTTTCCACCATACAGTCTATAAAGTTTTATTTACATCGACAGTCTATAATCAATAAAATAAATCGTAAAGGACGAATCATGTGAGAAAAATTTCTGCTTATTTAAAAAAAGATCAGTTTCTACACGGTTATTACACGGCGTTTTCAAAATTGGAATACACTTTTCTGCTTTCAGCTTTCGTTCCCAATATTTATGATGCTTTTAGAGCCTCAAAACACAAAACACCCTGTACAGTATTTCTCATATAACTATATATTACTCTGATATATGATCTGGGAGTATTTTAAGCTGAAATTACCGGGCGGGATCGAATGGAAGGGATCAACGCAAGAGTTTTGTTCTGTATATTTATGAAAATCATCGCGATAATCAATTAATGCACGTGTGTAGTGTGTAGTGTGTATAGTGTATACGTGTGTGTGTGTCTGAAATGAATGATAAATATCGTGCGACTTACGTCACTCGTGACTGCAGCGTGAGTCATAATTTCGGTACAAAGAACTGCTTTATCAATCATTCGCGACAGATTAATTGTTCCAAGATAATAATAAACACTGATCGTTTATAATCAATTTTGTATCGTTAGATATTATATAATTTGCGAAATTATGGATGCCTTAATTAATGCGAATTTTCAATTTAGACATTTATTTGTTATCAAGACATAATCACAAAAATAGGTTCAATATGTGTGTCTATATATTTGTGTGTGTATGCACACATCTATACAGTAACATTTATCAGTAACAACAAATCTTAGGAATAATTTTAAAAAACAATTTTGTAAGGAAATTAAGCTTTCACGTCGAAAATTTTCTCAAATTTTTTAAGTACGTGACAAGGCCACAAAGTGACAAAAAAATTCCCATTTTAACCATAGTTTTCTACATATAAAAATTATCAAACTCATCATAGAAACTCAAAAAACATAGTAACTCTTCGAAAGTAGAAATTTTAAACTTTTTTTTTTAATTTTATATATTTTTAACAAAGTTAAAATGGCTGCTATTAATAGTAATACAAAAATCGGACATTTCATACGTAATGATCTAATAATTTTATTATATATATATGTTTTATATATTATATGCACTTATATTTATGTTTATTACGCATTATATGTACATGTAAAAAAAAAATATATATATATCCGCATGCGTGTGTATGCATGTGTGTATACATACATATCTACATATTATGCAATATACAAGAGTCAACAAACGTAGTGCAATAATAATAATGCATCCGCTAGTAGCTAAAGTTAAATAACGTATTAAATTCGTCGATGACGTGGCGTGCACACTACATTAAATTAGCCGTAAGTACTTCGAACATGCTCTTGCGCAATATTGCAAAGGGACATTTCTGTTTTGATTCAACAAAAACGCTAATAGACAGAAATGCGCCGTAATAATACGGGAAATAAAATATATATTCTACGCAGTATGCAGAGAATGCGGGCGATTGGTCTGTATCCAATTCTCATATGAATAGCGTTACTGCGTAGTAGATTCTAATCGGGTCATACAATAATCACATGGACAATAGTCGCATTTTAATGTAGACGTGGCCTACGTTTCTTCTGAGAAGGCTGGCGATGTCATCAGAGCCTGCAGAAATTGATCTAGCGAGATTGTTAATATCGCGGAATAAATCGAACATGCAAAAAGAAGTGTTGACATTCAGATAAAGGATTTTAGAATTCACAAAGCTATAAATAACGTTGCCATCGTTTCCCCTATCAGCGATCGCTTGCAAGATTATACGCCCGTTTAACTCTTTCGATAACTATAAAAAAATTTGTTCCAAAATTTAGCATCTTCTCTTTAGAGAAATTTAATATTATAAGAAATTAAATGTACACTAATTAGTGGACAGTTAGTGAATATGAGAGAATCAATTATTGAACGAAATAATAAAAATTTTAATAAGCTTTACTCTAACAAGCTTTTAATGATATGTATAAATTTGTTTTTATAAAAATTTAATGAAACGAATTTATTTAGGATCATATAATTAAAAGCTTAAGATTCAAAATTTTTGTCACTTCGTTCAATAAATGAGTCATGTCCACTAACTGATACATTTATCTTAATTAATCACTTATTTTGCGTACTAAGAGCATTAACAACGATACTTTAATATTCAAATAAGTAATTAATCACTAATCAATTTAATACTTATTAAAAAACTTATTAAAATTACTAATAACAGCCTAGTGCACTAATAACAGTGCTTGTATACTTAAAATAGATAATTTTTTTATTATAATCAATCACTATAATAAATTTAAAATATAACTTGCAGTATTAAATTTTTTTAAGGATCATTAGTAACAAAGATAGCTGATCGAATAATTTTATTAATAATTAGTATTTATAGTTAGTAATTTAATAAAATAATAATTTATTAATAATTTTGACTTGACTAATTATTTTATTAGTAATGTTAACTAATTTTTTATCGATGTGACCTAGAAAGATACACAAGTTCGTCGGCAAGATAAATACAATACTCATTAGCCACGTTTAAAATTTGGCAACATTAATTTGCAGTCGGTGCTGTAGCGTATTGCATCGACGGTAAACATCTCGGTACAAAAGTTATTCACGCAAAAATTTGCGCAACGCAATCGAAATACATAGTAATAGCTTATAGCGCGATTTATCGTTTTGGCAATTTCCGCGAAGAGACCGCCCATAAAAACTTTCCTTGACGTGTCGTGCTAATCGAAGTCGCGTAATCGAGCAACGTCCAAGGTCGTTCGAAATAGCTGCTGAAAAACACGAGCTGAGCGGGTAGTTAACGGGCTTAAACTAGGCGAAAATAAAAATTGGAGCGTAGTCAAATGTAAAGAGAGATCAGTAACAGAAGAAGAAGATTAGTGAACGAAACTTTTTACGAGACGAAAATTGAAACAATGATTGCGTTTAGCAGAAAAAGCAATTTTGCGACTGTTGTAAGACTCTTTAATGTGATTTGTTGTAATACATTTAAATCCAGCAAAGAAAAAACTAAAAGCAAAAACTAATCATGTTAAAGAATATTTGCAAAGCTGCTTTTTCTGCTGAAAGCAACCAGTGAAACGTACAAGAAGCAGCGTAAACACTTCCTTTAAGTTTCGTCGTCTCAATTTTTTCCTCCTTGAAGTTTTGTTTGCGCTTTGATCTGTTATTCTACCCTTGCATTCGATTTATATTCCAATTTTATTATTTTCCCCAGGAAAGTCAAATAAAAAAAATTATCGATCGATTTTTTTTCCACCCTTGAGAATCGATTAGAAATTAACACTGAATTATTTTCTTGGTCGCCCCCGAGGGGATAATCACTAGCTGAAATATTGTCTTACAAATTACATGATTTTACATGATTTCATCTGATTACAAATAATTGTTTTCGTTTCATTTACATATGAAATCATTTGGTAAAATATATTTTATTTAACATTATACAATGATTTCTGTTGCACATGTAATTACCGGATTATACAAAGAGATTTCACATGAATTTTGAATGATTTCGAGAACTCTGTCCCACAATTAAGGTTACACCCTCGGTCTTCTCCGTAAATCATGAATTAAACGAGATCCCAAGCTTTGTTTGAGAGCAGCATTTACGTCGCACATTTTACGTCGTTTCATCGATGACTCGCCCCCGCCACTCTTCTTCGTGTTTCGCAAAAACAACCGTTACCGTTGATCTCGTGACGTCAGAAGCAGCGTCGAACGTTCACCGAAGACACACATTCATGCGACGCAAACAGCTGAGAATTTCGGGAGGCGTAGTATTCATCGACCAATCGCATTCGAACGTGACCTCGACCGTTGTAAGTTCTAATTTCTTTTAAAGGGTTGCGTATAATAAAAGGAGGAAAAAGGAAATAAAGAAAAAGAATAGCGGGATTCTTTATTTATTGTCATCGTTAACTAGCGACAGCCAATGAAAACCGTACTTTTTTTCAGGATCGTCCTTGCCAATAGTTGTCGGTAGTTAACGATAACAACAATCATCGATAAAACGATTAGAGAATCTGACTACATGGCTGTCTCTCTGTACTATTCCTTTATTCCTCTATTTTGCGTTAACGCACTTATATTTCATAGATTGAATTCCAAATTCCATATATGTTTCTTGCTCTCTATTCTCTGTTTTCTGTTACTTATTCCTTTTAGACTAATTCTACAATGTGCTTTTGATTTGTTTCTTGTCTCTTGTCTTATTGACCAAAAAGATAAGAAACAAACAGAAACAAACAACAAGAAACAAGAAACAAAGAGCACATTGTAAAATTAGCCTTATTCTTTTATGCAACCCTTAAAAAAACATTTCCTATAACGAGTATCTTTTACACAGAAATGTTTTCTAGATACAAACGCAACTTACATTTAGGTAGTACACAGACTAATTAAGTCATAAAATAATATCGCGTAGGATGTCATCACGACGTCATTTATCACTTAAAAATAAACTTATAAGTGACAAATAAGGTCAATTTCGTTATGATATTATTATATGATTTCTGTGCTGTACTTAACATGTATTGCGTAGGCGGTTGTATGAATAACTACACATTTACTCAAATACGCCCACGTCTTTCACGCCCACGTCTTTCCAAGTAAATGACCTCTAGTTGATGAAAACTCATTATCACTCTTATTAAACGTCGTATATATAAATTCCTAATAAATATATATATGTATAAATTATTCAAGAACTTTTTTTACTTTCATGTACAACGCAATTCCTGTTAATTTATGAAATCAAATTAATTAAATGTCTCGGGAAAGAAATTTTTCATTTACCCGTCGATTAACACCTTTTAATTGTGACTTACTTATTGTTGACAAGATTGTTGTGATGAAGGGTGCTTTCATTTGATGACAAATCGACACAAGTAGTCTATTCTTATTACTTTCTAAATGTCAAGAAAGATAGTCTACTTGTGTCACCAAATGGAAAGTCTCCACCCAATCGTTATATTGTAAGAATCTCGTCTCATGGACAACCTGTTCTACAATATGCTTTTTGTTTTCTGTTTCTTGCTTTTTGTTATTTTTTACATCTTATTTTTTTACTTATCCGGTTTTTTATTTTATATCACCTGGGATAAAAGTTAATGAATTTCGAAAGAAGCAAGAAATACATAGCAAGAAATACAATTGTCGTAAAACGGTTGCAAAGGAGAAAAAAAGCGAAAAGTGAAAAATAAGAAACAGGAAACAAAAAACACATTGTAGAATAGATTTAAGTCACGATTAAAAGCGTCATTAAAAAAAAATTTCAACTAAATGGAAAGCATTCGATAATTTTCTTAGAATATCAAATAGGAGGATGAAAGAACAATAACTATTTTTTTGTCTGTGGACGACAAAGGAAGAAAATAATTTTCAAGTTTTATTAAGAATGTGAATGTGTTTGTGTATTTTTAATCAAATCTCTCAATTGAAAACAAATTTTGTCAGCAGAAAGTCGATAAAATTTTTTTAATTCAATGTAGGATAAGTGCGACAATCTTTATTATATTCCAATCATGCATATCGTATCTGTAAAATCCAAATAATACGTATAATGTCTGAAAGACTTCTTTTAGACATGTATATTAATTGTACGTAAATATAATTTACTCATGTATTATTATGACGGTTATTTGAGCAGAAAGCAATAGTTTGAAAGCAACAGCTGATCCATTCACCCTATCGATAAAGTCAAAAGATCAGAGATCGATTATATAATATGTGGCGATTGCATTGCCACTATCTCGGTTGTACTTCAAAAAAATCTCATCTCGATTAGATGCACTCACCAATCAGTCATGAACATTGTGCAATGGTCTCTGAAAGTTTTTCATTTACGAGTAAAAAGCTTTCAAGAGCCAAGAAAAAAAACCTATTTTTTACTAAAATTTTTTAATAGTCAAATAGTCAAGCTCCTTACAAAAAAGAAAATAATTGCTTGATACAAGTTTCCTTTTAATTGCTTATAAAAATTGCTATCTTTTTGTAAGAGGGAACCATTGCCTGAGTATTGTCATCAAGTTGCTCATAAATCGTTGGGGCAATAAAAGTCGGTAATCCAGAAAAAGATCAGAAGCTGCTTTTCTCAATATTATAAGTAATTTATTTGTTATCTGGGAAGTTTTTTTCAATCATTTTCATCTCTCTAGGTGTACGATAGAGAGATCTGAGAACCTCTCTAGCCTGCAGTTAATTAACACATTTAAAAAATATACGACAAACGTAATATCCTATACAGTACAGAACAATACAGGTCTGTTTTTTATTCCTGCATTCTTTGAACTGATATATACAGTGCATAAATAAGTTAAAGTGAAATACATTATTTGTTTCACTTATTGCACCACGTGCATCAATTCAGAGAATACAGAAATAAAAAATAGACCTAGAAACAACATTACTGCAACGTTTACAATATTACTGCAATAGAAACGCTGGAACGTTATAATGTTGTTACAATAGGTTTGTTCGCGTTGCTTAAAAACCCCAAAATTTGTATACTTAAGTTAGGTTATACTTAAGCTATTTTCATTTGACGCTACGACGCTCATTTTCAGGTAAAACTCCACATAGAGAAAAAGATTTATTTGGATTTAATAAATTTTATTGTATCCAAATAAATTTGTTATTTGGAACGGTCCAAACAAACCAATGTTTGAATCAATAAGTGCGATTGAATTTAAAACAATGTGTATCTTTGTCTTAAATACATTATTTGTTTGAACAGATGTTTATCTTTTCGGTATTTGCGTGACAAACTGTACGGTACAAGTATAATTGATATAACACATAGCACTGCTGTTTAATCCTATTGTTATACATATAAGCCATTGTTTTCGTATTTTTCAAAAAATGTAATGATTGTTCTAAGAAAGCAATTATTTGTATGGAACACTCTATCAATATATTTTGCCATTTTCAAATAAATAATTTGTTTCATTGTTTTTACTTCAAATAATAATGTTATTTCTGTGAAGCAGTAGAGGTTTCTCGAAAACAACAAAATTTTTATTCAAATAATATTTCGTACAAGAATACGTTATTTCAATAAAAAAAATTTTAGTTAAATAAATAGGAATGCAAAGAGATCTTTTTTTCTGTGCAGCCTTAAAACAAAATAAATATATATTCAAGCGTTGAAGAAAGGGTCTAGAACAGAAAGCGAAGATGCTGAATGCAAAAAGCGTAAACAAGGCGGATAGATCTAATATTTATGGGATGATTTGTACTATATGAAATTAGCGAATTCACGATTAGATGCATTAATGCGCACTGGTACATGTTAAAGAGTTAATTTCGTCTGACAATAAGTGTAAAAGTGAAATGCAAATATTTCGAATTATAAAATACACACTTTACTTAACACAATAAAGAGATTCGCGAAAACCTTTCTGTCCTGCAGCCAATTAACATGCTTGAAAAATTTGCCATATGATTATAAATTAATATTATATTAATCTTAAATTTCAATACTAAAAGAAAAATAATAACGGGCCATATCCGAGTTTCTACTGCGGCAGTAGACAAGTATAAATTATAATTAAGCGATAAACAAGCTTGCTATTTAAAATCTAATCTTGCTTGTGTCACGACTTCATCGAGATCTGTCGTTATCTACGTAATTTATAAACATAACTAATAGAAAAGTAATACTGGATTTAATACAATTATTTTTTAATCCAAAGATAATTTCGAATTCAGATAAAATTATAATCACCGTCACTGGTGTTTCAGCTGATAGACATTTAATTGGAAAATTCGCTTCCTTTTCTTTCTACTCTCTCTCTCTCTCTCTCTCACTTCTAGGATAATTCCGTTTCACGTATGATACATCATTTATCTTTATTGTTCACCGAATGTTAAACAAGGATAAATGATATATCATGTACATTATGCGTAAAAACGAAATGTACCTCTAAACTTAATCCCCTCTTGGAACGTTTTCGATATAGTACCTATTGCGAATAAAAACGAAATGCGGACGAAGTAATACGAGAAATACAGAAAAAAGGAAACGAGTGAAAAAGAGAAATGGAAGGCCTTGGACACGTTATCAGGCGCGAGATAATTACATCCTCGCGTTGCCGCTGTATTAGAGAGAGCTTCGGTCAAGAATGACGGTATATCGCGATCACGTGGAGAAACGCATATAAGTATGAAGTGTGACGCGCGGGGCGAGGGAGGGATGACGACCAAAAGAACGGTTAGACGGTAGAGCGGGAAGGGGCAAACTGAACGTATATAACCCTACACTCGCGTCCCACCTCTCAGTTCTACTAGAAGTTCGGACACGTGAGTTTCCGAACAAAGCTCGCGCGGAGAGAAAGTTTTTATTTGTTTGGTGTGCTCGTTGTATGGGTAAGTGCGAAGCGTCGTTCGATCAAAGAAACGCTCGCTTGGTCTCGCTTGAGATGCACGATCGAGTATTATCGAGATTTTAGCGTTCTAATCGTGTTTCCTTTTATTATTTATTTTATTTTACTTTATTTTATTTTTTTTTAGAGATGTTTCACTGTGTGGGAACGATTCTTTTTGCGACATAGAGAAAAACACTTCCTCCTTTCCCCCGCAAAACCGTTCGCGTGGATTATCATTACACGCCCTTTTCCCTCGAAGTCATTGTGTCTCCCCCTCGTGAGTCATCGATGACTCTCGTTCGTATCCGCTGATCACTCGTGTTCGCCGCGCGCGGATAACGGCGGAATAGCGCGCGAACAGAACGTTAGCGAATGTAAATAGCGTGGCGATATTATCCTCCAGGCCACTCCAGGCGAGTCTCCCTCGAGGCTGAAAGGGTCAGCCGCAGGGGGAGAATTCCCCCTGAATTCCGATGTCCCCTCGCGTTTCCGTCGCTCGGCCTTCGGCGATGGCTCGACCGATAGATCTCGACAGTCGTCCCTCTTTCGAGAGGCTTCTGAAGGCTTCGTTTTCCCCGCGTGAATCGAGTTTTTCCGTAGTGGAAATCCCGCGGACGTGACGGGCGTCCGCCTTTCCCTCGCTCTCTGTCGTTTCCGCTCGAGAGATTCGCGGAACGCGAACGGGATCCCGCGAATTTTCCAGCTGGTGACAAAGTGTCACAGCGAAGGTCGTGACGAGTAGACACGTGGCACGCGCTTACGTATCTATTTGGTCGTGTATTGATTCGCCACGCGCGTCCTCTAACAAGCGTACAACACCGCCATGTTGGATACCGAGCCGATGACAAATCCGATCCGCTTCTCCAGACTCATCTCGCAGATCTTGTCTTACGGCACCGTGCTCATCCGTGTGCTCAAATAGCAGTGGACTTACGGTAATCACGGACGCGTCCCCGAGATCGTTTGCCCACGAGTGGCAGCCGCGAGAGAGGAGTAACGTCATCGCGGTAGCGTTGCGTCGCAATTGGAGCCCATCGTGTCCGAAGAGTATTGTCTTAAATGGATATACAAGATTATTCTTATATAATCATTATATAACTCAAAAAAATCTTTTTTTTTTTCAATTTTCTAAAGCGCTTTGTTGGGCTTCCTACTTTTTCTATTTTTTTTCCTCTATATAAAGATCTTTCCATTTCACTTTGAATACTAGAGATTATGAAATAAAAGATTCATTTGAAATAATACATTGCAATTTGTTGCTGAAAAGTAACTCTTTAGAGTATCGCGGTTGTTCAGGGAAATAATTAATCTCTACTTTTATTTTTTATAAGGAATAAAAGATTTTGTTATGTTTGAATGCAGAGCGAGAGAAGAGTATAAAACACGGAGAGAGCCCTGTAGAGCCAATAAGCAGCTGCAGGGACGAGCATGGCTTTGTGCCAACAGTTGGCCGCTGGGGCAGCGAATGGCCGAGTTGACTCGAGACGGCAGAGATATGGTGCCAGCCACAGGGGCAGGCACGCGGGCCCTGGATCAGGGGTGTTCCGCTACCCCTGCCGGTCTGGGCCCATTATGAGTCACCAGCCCTGACCGTCTCCACGGTCGAACAGTATGAGGAATTAGCAGGCAGCGTTGAACTTGAAACGCAACGCTTATTGCGTGAGCATCGCTATGACACTATTGGCAATTTCCTCAGGTATATGAATACAGTTTCTCATTTTATCATTATTCTCGTATTTTGCAAATAATGCGATTTATTAAATTTAATGTGATTGAATGTGATTGTACAGGTTCTACAAGGACTACACTGCAAGTGGAGAAAGTGCGCTGGATCGATTCTACCGGAAATATCAGCCACTGATAACACACGAACACCATACTTGCGTCGGTCTTGGATTTGAATTATTACATCGATTAACAGGATTGAACAAACGATTCCCAGGAATAGCAAGTGGCCTCTATTTAGTATCTTGTGAAGAAGTAAGAAGTGTTTTTCATGTCCTTATTTTAAAACAACAATAACAATCGTATAGTTGTACTATTCAGTATATGATATTCAATAGCTCTTGAAAAAACAATTCTTTTGTCAACTAATTATTTGAAACCTGTAGTCTGTCTTTTTCGTTGAACTTCTTGCATGATTTATCTTTCCTGGTTTTCTGTTTTGCATTAGACAAAAAAAAAGAAAAGACGAACCATGCAACAAGTTTAACTAAAAAGAGCAGATTTAATATGTTTAAATTGCTAATATTTATGAAAAAAATTAATGTTTTTTTTTACAGACGATTGGTGATATCGCCGGCTATGTTGGCGGTCCACCAGCGGCAGATAGCGGCGAAAAAGAGCATGTATTAGTGTGCCTGAAAATCGAGATTGGCGGACGTCGCGGCGTCATGCTACTCGATCCCGGTTACCATGTAGCACGCGTTATCACTGTGATGGCCGATAAGTTATACCCTCATACTGGCTGGTTCACGCAATCTGATGAACCGACTTGTAAGAAAGAGTACAACTACTGTCTATGTGCCGACGATCCTGATTATGTCGAGTGGCATGAGATAAAAACTCGACCTGGTGCCTTGGAGGGGGTGCAAGTAGCTCTCATTTATGTGGCAAGACCATATTTAACTGCCATTGACGTTACAGAACGGAGAAATTTGGTTTATAATCAGAGAAGTCTCCTTGCCAGAGATACTAAAGGTCACGTCACCGCCGGAATATATTTCCCCGTTATACTGGATATGAACAACACACAGACCTTCACAATTTTCTACCAGACTGGTAACGGGAAGAAGCGAGTTAAAATGGCGTTCAATAAGTTCCACGGTTCGCGTAAGGTATATAAATATATTTCTTGATATTAATCTTAAGATTAAATTCAGAAATGTTTTCGGGGATATCTTGAAATTTACAATAAAAATATTTGTTGCAGATAAGTCCTGATACCGAGGAAATGGAGATGATAGCGGAATGTGCTCGACAACTCAATATTTCGCAAGATATCCTGCAAGATATCCTCTCTGCTTTAGCCACTATCATGAATGATTCGTCATTTTTGGCACAGCTGTTGGCTATTAATGCAAGAATTAACACCTTAGCAGAGGATAATTAACAAACAGAAGTTACTCCAACCAATGGAGGGTCGACACAACATCACGTTTTATTATTTCTTTTGCCCGCTTTCCTCTTGCGTTCTTTCTCTTTTATTATCTGTCGTAGCTTATTCGTTCTTTTATTTGTTTTAATCATGCTTTATTACGATGCTACATTTGCATATATATAAGACGAGTCATGCAATCTTGCACTCTTCATTTTTTGGTTGTAGAACTTTTATATATGGAATAATGAGATAAATTATAAAGATTAAAGATTAATGCAATTCAAAAAATGATTTGAATTGATTTAAATAATTGTATGCCGCAAAAGTATAATTATACTTTTGTGTAAATTCATTTTATTTTATATATAAATATTGATCATCAATTTTAGATGATTCACTTGAAATGCATGATTCAGCTTTTATAGCAAAGCGTCGCTTTATAATAAGACTTGTAAAATGTTTTCGATAATTCCGATATTATTTTGCATATGTAATTCAATGAAAACGTTAACAGATACGATCAAATAGTATGATCTACAACACAAACATGTATAATTTTAAATTGACAATTTTATATATTTGCTTTTTTTATGTAGAATGCAACGCGAAATGAAAATCATTTTATTGTTATAACTAAAAAATTTTTAAATATTTTTTTTGCATCTTAGATTTTAGTTTTGAACATGTAAGCTTTTGGGTTCTATGGTAACGGAATAGATCGGTGTGGTAATATTTTCATTGAACAATATTGGCACTAATGCAGTTAATAGATTACTATTTATGTAGAAAAAGGACTGCACTAAAATCATATTGGTACAAGGGAACTATTCTTGTTTTATTCTGTCGCATGCGCGTGTTCGCGCTGCATATCGTTTCTTCTTTAGAATAATGTAATATGTATCTTTCAATTGTACATTAAATTTGACTTTATTTGAATAAATTGTTTGACCGGAAAAATAATGTATTGATAGAATACCTCACCTTAAAAACAAACTCCTATTTTAAAGTTACAGATATCTTTCATCAATACGCGAGTTTAGAGAGAAAATTGATTAAATGAAACATGCAAGGTCTAAAAAATACATTTAAAACAACAAATTTATTATTCCCTTTATACTTTTTAATATATTTAATTGTACAATGATGAAACTAATAGAAATTCATTACCTATCAACGTACGTGACACATTTTCGATTATATTTTAAAAGATAGAGTATATATGAAAATAAGATATGAAAACTTGTAGACATCTTTAATTAATGGTAAAATTTGAGCTACATCTTAAACGTTTCTATCTATTTCCTTCGTGTTTTCAACGCATAACTGAGATTCTACTGATCTTAAATAAATATTCATATACAAAAGAAAAGAAAGAACGTTACTCTGAACTTCGCTGAGCACTTAGTTTACATAGCTATATCAAAATAATAATACTTCTTGTAAGTGAAAAAGATAATTTTTAGAAAAAATAATCGCAAACTTTTTTTGAAACATCAACGTTATGAAAGAAAATATATTTCTAGACTGTTTAAAGTAAACCTCGATATATGAGGTTCCGTACTAGGTATAGAGTAAAGTTCAATAAAGTACATTTACGGATAATAATTAGAGATATTCTAGTTGTCACTAGCAGGAGCAGCGTGACGCTTATTACTAACTTGTCTATCTGGCTTATGTTCACGTTTTCGAGATCCTGATGTATACGGCGACGTTGATGACGCTTCGGCTTTCGAAGACGTTGCGGGTTCTGGAGACTTGAAGCTGCAAGCATATAAATCAACATTATTATATTTTGCATAACATAATAATTAGGAAGAGACAAATCCGAAGAAATTGAAGCGCATGAAGATTCCAATATAATAAAATTATTGCAAAATTGTTGTGCAACGTTTAGATGCAAGAAAAAAAAACAAAAAAAATATATAAGCAAGTAAGCGAATCATGCTCTTGTTCTAGTGATAATAGTGTGAAATTGCTGTAGCGTGTTCCTTGCAAAAATTGCACTTCTTGAAAATAAAAAGAATATGTATATAAGCCCATGTAAGTATAAAAAAAATTACCGTATTCAAAAAAAAAAAATATATATATATATATATATATACACATATATATTTATATATAACTGAATATACAGATATTAACTTTATGTGTGTTACGATCGAAACTGTTGAAATTCGGAAATATTTAGTATTAATAATAAATTATATCATAATTATAATATTAAATTATAACTGATACTTACATAAAAACCTAATACAAGCCTAATATACCTAATATATCTGTATACAGCTAGTAGTTAGAGACTTAGTCTGTAACTCTTAATGACTGTAACTCTACAGTTACAGTCTTTAAGAATTGCAGAATAGGTAATATTAATGTACCTACTATATTAATGTACCTTACAATATTAATGTCAATTAGGATTGAATATATGTAGATATTATCATTAAATTGGAATCAGGGTGCTTTCCCATAAAAGTCGGAATTTTGGAACAGTAATACGACCAATCACAATCATTTTTAGCATATTTCTACTAACAAATGATTCTGATTTGTATTACTTTTTCGAGATTCTGTTTTCCGAAATTCCAACTGTCATGGGACAGTATTCTCATTCTGTAACTTAAGCGTAAAAAAACGTAATTTCTTTTTATTCTAATATGATAGAATTAAATCGATTGTTCTTATTCCAAGTATATAATGTACACTTTCACACACTTTCTAATATCGAGATAGATATTAAAAATATTACTATTCGAAACATGTTAAATATAAGTGCTTGTAATTACAAATTAACTGAAATTGGAATAAAATAAACAAAAAGAAATAATAGAGTGAAGCGCAACGTACTTACGTTGCATAAGCGTCACTGGTGTATACTATGCTTTTAATTTATTAATATTTGCGGCTGTACCTGCAATACACACACAAGACGGTATATTCTGTATCAATTTTAACAGATTCGCTGTATTATGAATTACGTGTTCCACATCTTAATTTAAATATGATTAAGGCTACAGCATTGATAATAATATTAATATCATCTAAAGAATAAAATGCGCCATAAACTAATGTTTAAAAAATGATGACATCAAATAATTTTGCATTGTAACAATAAATATCTTAATGAAAATTACATCCTTAGCTAATGTAATAGAGTATGAGAATAATATTCCTAAAAAATGTCTTACGCCGATATTCATTGAACGTTCTTATTTCAAGATTGTCTTAAGTAATATCTTAAAATGCTAATATGATTTTGTGATTGATTTGACATCTTAAGATTGACAAACAGTCTTAAATATAAGCGCAAACTATAAATACCGATTTGAAGTATTTATGCCTTTTGTAATATATACTATATTAACATAAAACTCGATTGCAAAAGAGACATTACTTGATAATAATTGCGTAAAAATATAAATGTAAATATTAGAGAGCATTATTATTTCAATTTACTATCTATCTATCTAATATAAGCACTGCAATGCATTCTTCTTTTTTTGTGAAAAAAAAATGTTAGATATGTACATGTATAGATATGAAATAGAACACATTTGAAGCTGCGATAAATTATGAAATCATCTATACTCATTACATACACTTATTACATACACAAAATGATAGAAATCTCGATTTATTTCACTTAGGCATAAATTTTTATATAAGTTATAAGTTTTAATCTTTGATATAGTTGACAGAAATTAAACTTACCTTGAAGAAGAAGGTGTACTTTTTACTTTCAAAGGATTTAAGGACCTTACAGCACGTCTAGCAGAAGGAAACCATCTTCTATTAGAATGTCGACTACAAAAGCACAGGACAACAAGACCAATGTAAATAAAAGAAATAAGAAAAATATTCCAGCAAAGAAGCAAATAACAGAATACAGGATAACGGAATAAAGGATAAAATAACAGAGAATAAAGTGATGCTACACATATGAAAAGAACATTTTATAAATTTAAATCATTCTACATATAAATAATGAGCTAGTATTTCTTTTATTTGCAATGAAAGAAGAGAATTACATAAAATATATATACAAACTCTGAATTTATTTAAATATAATATCATTCTTCCTTTTCTTGTTATTAGATCTGATTTCTACAAATTTTCCATATGTATACATATAATAAGATATATAGTGCCTGCCAAAAGTCCCGGGCCACCTGAATTTCTGAATGGATTGAAATATACAGGGATACAACGGGATCGTAAAATCTATCATTGAATCTCAAAAACACCCACCTTAACATTCCCGGGGTGATGGGGGAGAAGGGGGGCTGAAAATCTTAAATGGCATGTGGAATCGAGTGAAGACTCATTTGAAAAGATTTTTCAAGATAAAAACAATGCGGATTAACCAAGATCTCTACAATTTTTTTCCTCAGAGTTATGATCATTTGAACATAGTTATTCAGAAGAAAGAGTTACGTCTCTTGTGTGTGAGAGCGCGCGCTCATCTTGGCTCTTCTTTAATTGAATCGGTTTTTCAGAAACAGTTAATTTTGAAATTGGATCACGGTCAGGATAAGTGGCATTGAATAATTCGGTTACTTTTCGATCTTATCCTGTCGCCATATCCAAATTCACAAGCGACTACATACATACAATATATGTGTATACATGAAATTCCACGTTTCACGTGCGTTTCTGCTCGGTATTACGTAAACAATTTTTTCATATCGTATGCCGGCTACGTATGATATGAAGCAGTAATATTCCCTCAGAGAGCGATACATTATCTTATCTACTTATCTCCTTTTGTTTGCTTTAGTAATTTTCATTCTAATACATTTTATTGTCAGAAAATGCTTTTGACTGATACATGTACACAACAGATGTAATTTTTTCTTCTGAATAATAATGTTCAAATAACAATGATTATAACTCTGCGAAAAAATATCGAAGAGATCTCGGTCAGTCCGCGTTGTTCTCGTCTCGAAAAGCTCTTTCAAACGAGCGTTCACTCGATCCCACATGTCATTTAAGATTTTCAGGCCCCCTTCTCCCCCCATATCCCGGGAATGTTAAGATGGGTTTTTTTATGTTCAATGATAGATTTCACGATCCCGTTGTATTCCTGTAAATTTCAATCCTATATCTCGAAACTATTCACTATTAATTATTCAAGTGGTCCGGGATTTTTAGCGGACACTGTATAGTAAAATACATAAAAAATTATAAATATAGATTTTACTATATATAAATAATACACATACATGCTTTTATAACAATATATATTAAAAAGCAAACATGCACATATTTATTTCAAAACTACATATAGAAAGAAAGAATGAGGATATGTAATATATATAATAAAAAGTATGGCCACACATGATGAAATCCCGTATTTCCATTTATTATTTTCTGGTGAGTCTATATCCAGTTCATATATCTGCTGTGCAAATATAAAATTTGTCAATGCTTTTTATAAATTATTACTAAAATTAATAATTTGTTAATTTTATTAACAAATAAAATAAATGATCAAAATTTAACAAAGTTTAAAATTTAATATTAAAATAATTTCTAAAATATTTACTAAAAATATTTCGTAGAATAGCCAATTAATATTTGCACTCAGATTAATTTAATTTAATAAATATGTATTAGGTGTTGGAATTAATTCGTAGCGTTTTTAATGAAAGAATGTTATTTATTTCACATGAGCATTAAAAAATACATTAATGAAAGTACTTCCCATCACTTGTAAAACGCTACGAATTAATTCCAACACCTAATACATAATAAATATTAATTATAATTGATATTAATTTATATAAAAAATTATTTACATATTTCGTTATATATTAAAATTAAGAGTGGAGCTTTTTCCACTTCTCCCAATAATGCTTATGTTTCTGAACAACACATGTTGATTATTTAAAGGTTGTGTTTGTGCTCTCAAGGAGCAATTATGATTGTATAATGTATAGAACATCATTGCAAAGAAATATTGTTATTGTAAATTTTCATATTATTTTAAAGTAATATGAAACTGTTAACAAGTACTTGAAACTGATGGAATTAGCCCCACTCTATCCTAACATTTCTTTTTTTTCTTTGGATTATGATAATGTAATACTACACATGCTATTGTGAAAAGTAATTAGAAAAAAGATTTAAAAAGTGTAAATATGAAGAAAGTGAAAAATTATATTATGAAATGTATTATTATTATAGTATCATGCAATTTTATAATTTACGAATGCAATAAAAAATGAAGGTTTATATACTCCTACCTTGAACAAGATTTTTACTTGAGTATGTATATATTTAGCCATTCTGTTCTCTAAGATACTGACCTTGTTGGTACATCCGTGGTAGATGGTAAAGCTAACTGTCTCGGAGATGGATGATTAGCCCTGACATTACTAGCCAAATTTGTATCACCAATTGCACCAGCAACACGACGCGTACGTGTTTCCCACTCGTGATTGAAACTGTCTGCTTCTTCTATAATAGATATAAAAACAAACAATTTATATATTATATATTATATAGAAAAAAAAAGATTTTCCTTTATATGTCAAATTAAATTTTTAAGGCCAGAAAAAGAATCAAACCTTCGTCAAGATTAATAAACTCCTGTCGTTCTTCTTCATCACCTTGCACATTTCGCTCTCTTTCGAGGATATGTGCCCTCTCACCAATGTGATGACCAATAGCCATTTTTCTGGTTCCAGTACGAGAATCGCTTACTGTCTTTTTGGTCTCTTTTATGCCACCAGGTGCCATTCTTGTAGACATAGTCTCCTGATAAACTTGTGGCCGACCATCGGGACCACTGGACATAGTCATTACTGATTGGCTCATGAATGAATGACAGTTTCCATTACTTGCCATGTTGTTCTATACATTAATTTGTGTTAAAGTTAAATGTATTTGTAATGATAATTTTAGACCATTAATAATTATTACACAACTACATTAACTATCTTCAATTATACTTACAAAATCAAATGATCTTCCAAAATGAGGATCAAAGAGAGAAACTGGCATATCATTAAATCCTCTACCATAACGTGGCACAAGTGCATTTTGTCCCATCATTTCGAATGGATCAGAGAACATAGAATTCATCATGGAGTTCATTTGCCTCATAGTATGCATGGACGACCTGATCATAAATAACAATCCATAATTTATATATTCTTTTTAAATTTCTGAATTTGCATATGCATGTATAATAATTTTCTTAAGACATGTTAAGAAAGAAATATAAACATGGTATCCAATGAAATCTGGTTCTAATCAATTCAAGAATAATTCCAGGATATTCAGGTAAAAATTCTGATTTTTCCAGAATTTATTCATCGATTAATTTTTATTATTTAAAGCTCCTGAGTACTTACCTCATATTGAATCATATGACTGAAGTGAAGAATGACTATTCAGGAGCCTTAATTGATTTTCATCGATTTGCGCAATATTACATGCTTGGTATTCAAGTTATAATTTTATATGAATGAATTAAAACACTAATAAATTTGAAACAATATTATTTGTTACTTTATAAATAATATCAAACAAACATTCTGTCAACACAAAAGATTTTTTTTTCTATGTTCTATTCTATTTTAGACATTAAATCCAAATTTTCTATTAGTAACTTATTGCATCTTTAAGAAAGAACTTATACCCAAACACAACTCTTTTTTATTTCTTTTTTCACGCTCTAATTTTTTTGAAATAAAAGAATGATAAATTCTAGGCCAACCATGAAATTTCAGAGATTTTCTAGAAATTTTCCAGAATACATAAAATTCTAGTATAATTCCAGAATCCAAAGATATTCAAGGACTGTTGGACACCATGATAAAAGAAAATAAACATGATATATGAGTTAATTGCTATAGAAATCTTTTAATAACATTAATTATATTTAAGGTTAAATGATACAATTTTGAACGTACAATTTCAAATAAATTAAGATTCAATTCTTCAAATTTAAATCCAATTTTTATTTCCTATTTAGTACTCTTCAACATCCTTAAGTACAATGACAGAATTAACTCAAACTTGAACCTTTGAAAATTGAATACTTTTATTTTTTAGAATTATATTATATTCGAAATTGTAATATCTTATCCTATAATAATTATAAATAATTAACAATACATGACACTATAATATATTTTTCAGTAATTTAATATCACGTGTAAACGAGATACAGATTACTAAAGCCATCTATTGGAAAAATAATGGATTTCTTTTTACTACACCTAATATATTATTTTTACTGGATATTGCTAATATTTAATTCTATAATTACAAGTCATACTTAAAAACATAATTATAATCATAGTTATAAATAAATTTTGTTTTTGAATTTATAATGCAAAATATTATTAAAAAATATTTTTAAAAAAATAGAAAAAATTATTAATTAAATCAATTCAAAGATTTTATGTAAAATAAGCTATAAAATAAAAAAGAATTTATATATGTATAACAGAGCTTCTTTTTATTTTATGAATACTACGTATATACGTATCAGAAGATACGGCATTATATATATATATATATATATATATATATATATATATATATATATATATATATACACACACACTCACGCGCGCGTGGGTGTGTATGTGTGTGTGTGTATTTATCGTTTGCACATATTAAAGGTCGGACATGCCCATTAAGAACTTGACTTTGTAAAGAGATGAAAATTATGCCTCTAACTTAAATTTCTCTGAAATTTAACTTCAAACACAGTTATAATGCTAACAATACATTTGACAGATCCATTATGAGCCATTGCACTTCAAATAGAACTGCGATCTCCGGAATAGCATGTATACATATCCAAATGAAATCACGACGGAGAACTCACCCAAAGATGTTAAAAAGATCGTCATCGCCCATGAATGATCCGAACAATGACATTTTGTGAGATGCCTTAGGATGCTCGGGAATTCGAAAAATTCAACTGTGCAATCAATAGAAAATGGATTTTTGACTCTACACGTCAGACACGCGAAAAATGAGAACGAAGAGAATAGCCGAGAATCGTACGCAAGCTTCAGCGCCTTTCTACTCTCGTGGAACTTTCCAGAACTGATCCAGGTGACGGGTGATACAATGAATGACGAAATACATGTAGACGAAACGTATGGGTTAATGTTGGACATTAAGGTATATTTTCATAAACCACTTAAATTAAAGACCCTATGATCAAAGTCTGGCCACGACATAGTCTCGTCGATGATTGGTCCGACATTTTTCTTCAAATCGCTGCAGTTTGAAATGTATATACAATACATATCTATTTTGGCCATGTTCGTATATTACTGTCAGTTAATACTGAAAATCTATTTCCGTTACGTGTATTATACTGTTAACAACTGGCCGTAATATATGAACATGGCTTGGATCCCAGCTTGGATCATAGCACAAAACGTGCAGCAATATCGCTGTAATAACGTTGCAATATTGCTGCAACATGTAATATAGAAAATGCATTTCCTATCATGGAAATATTTTCATTTTACACTATACAATTCGTTTTATAGTTTAATTTTTATTTTTATGTTAAAAAAAATCTGTAAAAAAACAAAAATTATTTTATTTAAAAAATAAGAAATATTTTATTTATATTCATAAGATACAAATTAATTCAATGAATGAATCAAATTCAAGAAATAAAACTTTTTTGAATGCATGATTTAAAAGTTATTTGTCAGGAATTTGATATAAAGGGCTGTAATAAATTCAGCATGCCAGCCAATCATAAATAATTAAACAGCATAAAGCATTTTATTAAAACATTTGTAAAGTATTTGTAAAGCTTTATTTTTTAAAGCATTTTTATAAAGTATTTGTAACATCGCGTTGATCGTACTCTTCTTTTAGGAGAATGGATTGAAATGAATTAGAATGGATTCAAAGGAGAATAAGAAATTTTGCATTAAGTAATTCTGAATTGAATCAATCGCTGAATCGCTGAATTAATTGCTGTTTGATCGAAGTCGTCCATAGATACGCGAAGACGAACAAAATGGCGGATTCGTTAGAAAAATTATTCGTCACACGAGAAAAGAATTTCATCAAACAAAATATCCTTCGCGCGAAACGTTCTTATCCGGCAGAACCCAAACAACGATCCGTCGACACTCGTTATGGCGACACGCATGATTTAAAGAGGAGCGGATTACTTCCGGTTTATGTGCACAAAAAAGTATGAGTATCACGTGTGCGGAGCAAGATACTCCTGCTGCTCGTTTTCGTGTTATTTTTCGCTGTTCTGGATAATTATTTTTGGTTTTTAATGACGCTTTCTAAATTGATTTCTAGCTATTTTGGAAAAATCGCCTCTTTTTGCATGTATTTATATAAATCATAAATCAATTAGCTGCGAGCGTTAATTGTGACAAGTTTTAGTTATGAAACAATAATTGTAGCTTATCAGTAAACATCAACAATTACATCAATGTTATAATTTTCTACTCAATCACGTAAGTGTCACGTGCATATATGTATTATATTTAATGCGATGAAAGATCTCAATTTTAGTAAAATAGTCCCGCATTGAGATGTTTGTTTCGCTGTCTTGTCAAATTTCCTGATTGTAGCAAAAAAAAAAGATTTCGCTGAAAAAATATTTTATAAATTATTAAATCATAGAATATGTAATATTATCGCTTCCAGGAAGTGATGTAGCAGTTGAATGATTTTTCTCTCTGCAATGAGCAAAGAATGGGTAACGGAAAAAACTCTTATTTTGAATTTGTATTTTAAGAGTTTGTATATTTTAATATCAATAAAATACAAAAATTAATTTTGATTTTTCAGTTGCCAAGAATTTTATATATATTTCTTAAAAATTTATCTTTTTTATTAAAACAGATAATTTTGAGTAATAAATATAAATAATTGTTATCCCTTAAAAAATAAATTGCTGTTATTAGGGATCATAAAATTATAAGATACCGGATATCGGACATCCGATGCCATATTTTTTTCAGATATCCAATATCCAGTTGGATATCCGGTAGGGCAATTATTCGACCGGATACCGGGGAAGGATATTTCCTTGGATATCTGATCGGATATCTAGAACAAGGCTTCCAAAAAAAGGGAAAACAAGAAAAGAAACAATAATAATTTTCTTTATCTTCCCAACGTGAAAATAAAAAGAGAAAAGAGAGATGAATTGTGCATGAAGTTTAGCTAAAAAAATGAAATTCTGTATTAACAATACAAATTTTCAATATAAAATTTCAGCCAGATATAATTAATTATAATATTATTGAATTCTAATGATATCCAGTTATCGGATAGTAAAAAAATACCGAATATTTCCCGGATATCCGATGCATCCCTAGTATTATATACTGAGAAAAAATGTACTAAATTTTTACTAAATAATTATTTAAATAGCACTAATATATTATTTATAAAAAATAAATATTTGCTAAATATAATATACAAGTTAATAGTTCTTGTACTAAATAAATATACATTTACATTTAATAAATATTCAATTGACACTATTTATATATTTTTAACAAATATTTATTAAAATTTAGTATATTTTTCTTTCAAATGTATTTATCTTATATGCATCTTATTTCTTTTACTTAACAAAGTTTCCCGCTTTAGATCCGAAAATGTCTGGCCACATTAGTTAATTATATTACATTTATATCGTTGAATGGGAAAATCGATGTAATGCTACTGTTAATTTGTGTTTGTCAAATTAATATTTCATTTTTACGATCAATATTTTTCAGAACTATGGAAAAATACCGAGATGTATCGTGAAAGTCTATACGAGAGCAGAGGCGGCTGAACCGTTTAATGGAGATGAGATACCAAAAGTATCAGCGTGCCGATACATCGACGAGGAGGAACGAAAGAAGCTGCTGGATGTATGTATCTGATTGGATATCTTTGCTCGGAGTTTCCACTTAATTTGGACGGAAGTGACCGAGTACATCCGGAAACAGGGCATGAAGCAAAGATGGGAGGAAGCGATGCAGCGATTCCGGAAGTTGCCATTCCTCGTGGACACGATGCCGAAGGCGCAGAAGAAAGCGAAGCTGGAGCGCGAATTGCAACAACTTGAAAAAGACATAGCAATTATCGAACAACATTCGCATATATATGTTTATGACGAAATGATTAATGCACAAAACTGACATCTAACGTCGATATACCGAAAATCTATGTTAGCAAAAAAAATTAACTTTCAAACTCCTGGAATTCTTATAAATTATATATACATACATACACGTGTGTGTGTGTGTGTGTGTGTGTGTGTGTGTGTGTGTGTGTGTGTGTGTGTGTACAATACATATGTAAAAACACAAAAGATTTCAATGCACAATAAATGAATTGCTTTTTCTATATAACGTTCTCTTATTTCAAAAATGACATCACTAAAAAAAATTAATTTAATTAAATAAGAATTCTTTATATATTCGGTCAAAGCACATCTTAGTGTTTAAATATTTCTATATGAATTTTACATAATTTTGCAAATAGGATGCTGAAATCATTTTTGGCCTTGAAACATTTTATCCCATACAGCACAAAAGTTGCAGCAATATCGCATGTTGCAACTATATTGCAGTGTTCTTCAACGATATTGTTACAAATTCTGTGCTGCATGGAATCCACGCCGTGTTCGTATATTACTTCCAGTTATCAGTACAGTATATAATATATACGTAACGGAAACTATAGATTTTCAGTACTAGCAGTCAACTGGCAGTAATATATGAACATGACCCGGGTTGATATCAAATTTTTTATTTAAATAATACATAAAATTTTGTGGAATTTAACTTGGCGCCAGTTATACAATTTACGTCGACATATATCGGCTGCCCAGTCAGAAATGATAATAAAATCGACATCGAATTAACATTTTTAGTACTGACAATAAATTTGGAACACAGTCATGATTACATACTATACTACATCAATGGTTTCCACCAAGGATTTAAACCGGATCAGAATGTAAGAACCAACCAATTACAGTCGAGCATTCCCCTGTCGTTCGACTGTAATAAGGGAATACTCGACTGCAATTGGTTGGTTCTTACATTCTGATCCGGTTTAAACTCTCGATGGAAATTAGACCAGTGGCTACGTTCAGCGGATTCAACAGTTGAGTGAACGTTCGCTGTTATTGGTGTATTCTTTTAGATCCAATCAGCATTTTAGAGATCTGAAAGAATATACTAATAATAGCGAACGCTCACTCAACTATTGAGTCCGCTGAATGTGCCCAATATCTCACGCATAATGCTTTTTCATACATTTATAGGATTTTGTGAATTACATTTCTATGCCTTTTAATATAAGAAATTTCAATTTTTTATGGGTCACTAATTACTCAATTCAAAATTCTGGATAGGAAATGAATAGTTTTTCAATTTAATTTATAATTAAATCTAAAATGAATTCAAATTTAATCAATCTATTTTAAAATCCATTCTCATTTATGAGGCAGAACCAGAATAGTAACATATCTGCACTTATTAAATTGACAAACCATTAATTAATAATTGTTGATGCTAATAAGAGCATCTTTATAGTTATAAATGCTTAAATATTAATAATTAAATGTCAATGATATGAGAATCTTAAATCCTTATCCACATCCTCATCTTTTATTTCGCGGGAATAATCCTTCCCTACCACATTTTCAGCGGTGACATCATTTAGTGACATCGATCGTACTCTTACCACGGAGAAGATGTCGACGTAGAGGCGCGACTCCGTGGTCGACGACGGCGGTTGAAATCGATCGGACCAATCGCAACATCCGTTCGCAACGGACGATAATAGAATAGACTAGCAAGGGAAAAACAGGCAAAACGTCGATACGCAGTCCTGCAGCCCTCCTTTACAGCGATTGTGTTCCAGCTCCGTTGAGTCTGCCTGTTGGAAAATATTGTTGTTTCTCGAAGACTTTTGCGACAGATTCACGAAGCTATTTCAAAATGGTAATTAAATTCATTGTACGGGTACGAAAATTTGCATAATTCGTTCCACGATCGCGACACTGTCTCGCAATTTTGCGTTAATTTGATGATCACCGATGAAAATAATTTTCGAAACGATTTATTTGAGGTATACTCACTCCACACGAATGGATATGTCCTAAAAATCATTTATCTTGCAGGGTAATGAAAGTTCGCTGCCTATGGAACTCTGTTCAAACTGTAAGTTGTCAGGAATGTCTTGACTTTTACTGGATCTATCTCAAAGTAACCTGATCTGATTTGTCTGATTCTAAAACAAGATAGGCAACACTATTTTAGAGATATATTGTATCCTCAATGAAATGAATTACACAAATAATTCATATTATTAGAAATTCAAGCATTGATGATTAAAAATTTATTAACTTGCATGGTCTTGATGTTATTTTGTGTAAATATGATTGTAAATTGTTCTTCAGTCGATGTAGATGAGATTAGAAGATTGGGGAAAAGATTTCGGAAGCTAGACTTGGATAATAGCGGAGCACTCAGCATCGATGAGTTTATGTCCCTGCCTGAGTTACAACAAAACCCGTTAGTGCAGCGTGTAATTGACATATTTGATGCAGATGGCAATGGAGAAGTAGATTTTAAAGAATTTATTCATGGAGTGTCTCAATTCAGCGTTAAGGTAGATTTCGTTTTCTTATAGAAATTATATTTGTGTTTTTATACATAATGCTAATTTGCAGGGTGACAAAGAGAGCAAATTACGATTTGCATTTAGAATTTATGATATGGATAATGATGGTTACATAAGCAATGGAGAGCTTTTCCAAGTACTAAAAATGATGGTAGGCAATAATTTGAAAGATACACAATTGCAGCAAATTGTTGATAAAACAATACTGTTTGCTGACAAAGATGAAGATGGTAGGATTAGCTTTGAAGAATTTTGTTCTGTAAGTAATACATTTATATCTTGTAATGTGAACAGCATATCATATACTTTTTATTGCTGTTTCAGGTTGTTGGCAATACAGATATTCATAAGAAAATGGTAGTTGATGTTTAAGTGACCAAAATTTGTGAAAAACTTAATTTCTAAAACGTGGTATGTTAATTGAAATCTATAAATTAATAATCTATTAACAACAGATTTATGGGATAGTTCTAACAGAGATCTGTTTAGAGTGAACTTACACAATTATTGTTCTTAAGTCTTTGATCATTACAAGTCTATCCAAATGAAAAATTTTCATGGTATGCCAGACTAATTTAGTGTGGCACATGAATGTTAGATCTATGTGATACAGTCATTTTGGTGTCGTTAAAGATAACCTGGAACCCAAATTATCTTGAGCGTTCCATTAAAAATAAAGACCAGCAATGTGATCTTATAATTAACAACCTTTAACTGACATATTAAGTTATTTAATGCTGCATGGTTTCCAAGATTTTCTTCGAAAATTTGTGGCAGAGTCAGTCTTCTCAGCGCCTGTCGAAAAGGATTTTCAGACATATAGATGCACTTTGTTCCTTTTAATAATTCTCCGTGGAAAAGCACGAAAGTAAAATCAAATCGCATTATTAATATAATCATCATACCATGAAACCTATTATATTTCCGTCATTGTTCAAAAAGTAATTGTTAATATCTTTGACGTTTTAATATCGTTAAAGATTTCATTCGTCGGCGAGTTCTTAAGAATATTTACTTTTAAACTAATATCTTAATATATTAATATTCATAAGTATTAATATATTAATATTTTGAAAAAGTTACAAACATTTAGATAAGCCAACTATTAAAATGTATTTATGTTATATAATAAACAATCACGAATTGTGCATTCGGAATATATAGTGAAGCGGAGTTTTGCGAAGTTACATAAAATATTAATTTTATCAACCTATGAGTCTACTTGGTTAGCCTTTGTGTGTATAAGATGTGTGTGTATAAACTGTATGTTGGTATTGAATTGTCAATTTGGAATTTTCGAATGTACGATTTATTTATTTATTTAGATACATTTATTTATTACATATACAATGATTAGAAAAATATTATAATTTATCTTTCTCCAGATATATTAAGATATTTATAATACAAATAAGTTTATTTTATCATTGTTAATTGTTTCTATGTATACTTACATGTTACATGATCTATTATCATATGTCTAATTAAAGTTTAAAATTGTGAAATATATTAAGATTAATCTATTATAAATATGTACGTTCATTTTCTATACGTATACAGAATATGGACGTTCTTAACGTTAGGCACTTTAAGTTAGGCACATTTATGTTATTACAGTAATTTATATTCTGTACTACATTACATTTAATGAATTGGTATACTCATGCAATAAATTGAAGAAGCGAAACGAATATAGTTTATTTTTACTTCAATTTATTGCACCGTATGCACTAATTCAAAGAATTTTTCGATAAAGAACAAGCCTTTTTGTGGGAAGGATTTATAAATTGATCAATTTTTTTGTTTTGCATTGGCTTCATTATCATGGTATTTCAGTTTAATGGGTTAAATTAATGAGGAAATCGATGTCGAAATATCGTAATGCTGATTACAGCGATTGCGCGACAGAATAATCAACGTTTTCATTTGAACAAAGTTGAAACGGAATGAGAACGAATTGGACAAAATTCGGGACAAAATGATGTATCCAAAAAGATGAATTTACATAATTGTAAATATACATAAAGAAATTCAATTATGGATTTAATATTAAAAAGAATCTTTTGTATTCTACGATTCAACTAATTTTCTGCAATTACACATTTCCGTGTGAAGATGGATTTTAATGTACAGATTTTTTTTAGAAATACAAACTTTCCTTTTTTTTTTAGATACTTTTGTCTTAAAAGAAACTTACTTTTCGTTAGAAATGTATAATATATGTATAATATATTTATTTTAATATATATTGGAATTATACAATATTTGAAAACAAAATAGTTCTCGAGATGTCGCTTGGAAATTTGCGACGCTCATCAGTTGGTAACCCTGCTGTTCTCCCTCCTCGTCGCCGCTCTCATTGTTGCTGTTTTGTGGCCGGTGTGTTTGCTAGTTTACATTTTTGGTTGTTTCCCTTGCGCGGAGTATTCCTTCTGAGATTCCTGGGATTTTTACGCGACTCATCTTGTTGACAAACAATCGAGATAATTGAGAGAAAACGTAGAAGATTCGTCGGTGGTGGTAGTTGGCGGCGGCGGAGACGATGGAAAATCTGGAGGAAGTGTTGCAGGCACTCGACGAGTTCCAGAAGATGCGACCGTCGGTGATCCCGCAGGAGCTCGAGGATTACCTGTGCTGGGTCGCCAAGACGGGCGATCCAGTATACCAGTGGCCGCTGATTAAGACTCTCGTCCGGGAGAAGCTCACCCGCGTGATGACGGACTTTTATGAAAGCTGCCCCACTCTAGAACTCGCGCCCTGTCCGAACGTCGAGCATTTCAATTATGATATAATGAAGAGCAATCTCCTCGAGAGGTTGGAATCGTTCGCGAACGCGCCTTTCACCGTTCAGCGAATATGCGAGCTGCTGACGGCGCCACGTAAGGAGTACAATCGCGTGGATAAGTTCATGCGCGCCATCGAGAAGAACATTCTAGTGGTATCAACACGCGAACCCGGACCCATAACCAGACGTGGCGAAACGGGTGATGGTATGGTTAACGGCTCCGTCGAAGAAGACGCAGCTTCCGTTACACAGCAACCACCACCGCCGTCACCATCGCAGCCCTCCTTGCAGCCTTCTTCACAGACGACTCAGCCGCAACCGGCGCAACCAGTACAACCGACTTCGCAGGACGTGGAGATGGAGTACTGGGAGAAGGATTGTAGCTCTACCGTTACAATTAGCGTACACACCGTCGAGAACGAACAACCGCTTATACACAGTAGTGTCATACCAGCGTCTGATTCTACCCTGACCAAGAATCTATTTGCTGAAGAAACTGCGCGAGAGAAGATCGAACAAGTTACCTCTAGAACGGATATCTCGGCGACCAATTATATCACCACAGTCTCAGACTTCTCCACTATATCGAATTTAAATTTACAGCCACATGAATCAGTACCAGAAGCCATAGCAACTGCTGTTCCTGTGGTACAGAGTCTACCGACAGTCGGAGCAGTCTCTGAGGACTCCATGGTTCCAAGCACTGATATAGCAGTGGCGATTATGAACGAGGACACCAATTCTCAACCTAATTTAGACATGGAGAGTGAGGAGATTGAGGCAAGCACAGTAACAGCAAGTACCACGACATCTACGACGACGACTACAACCACAAGTACTACTACGGCAACAACAACAACGACAGCAACGTCAACGACACCGGTATCAACGACGGCAACAACAACGGTGACCGTGGTAGCTACAGTGATACCGTTAACGACGGATACCACGCGGAAGCTGCAAGCTGCTTTCCAAGCAAAACGCTTCGAATCTGGTGATAACAAGTCTGTGGACAAATCCAATGAGAAAACCATGGATTCGTCGAAGTTAGGTAACGTGGAGGAAAAGATTGGACAGTCCTTGAAAGACGAAGAAACAACTAAATCGAGTCCCGAGCATATAGATCCTAATGAGATGCCTCATGATGAAAGTAGATTAACTGAAAGTTTATTACAGACCGATGTTGAGATGAAATCTGACACTTTGACGGATGATACTGAAAGTGTTGAAGAAAGAGCTCGCGATAAACCGAAGGAAGAGGAATCGTCAATCCTTGAGGACTTGGATGAGGAAAACTTGCATATCACGAGCAACCAGAATACAAATGCGACGACACTCGTCGAGTCACAGTCCATGGAAAAAGATAGCACTGTCTCATCCAGTGAGTGTGTGAGCGCAGTCATCGTGTCTAGTACCGAAACGTACAAAACAGAAAAATCCGAGATACATTCTAAAGAAGAGTCTGAAACAATTTCTTCCACAGAGTGTTTCGCACGTGATCAATCTATTAGCCAAAAAACAGAGAGTGTAGAAGAGACGGATAAAGTCCTAAAAGCTATTCCTACAACAGCATCTTCCAGCAGCAACACTAATGGACAAGAAGAGCAAGAGTCCGATGATTTAAACAACGATAATTTAAACATTATGGAAATTTCCAACGATAAGATGGTTCTTGTCGAGTCTATGACGTCGGATCCAATAAGCAGCGTAGAAAAATCTAAAGAAGCAACATCTGTAATTGAAAAACTCGATCCTGTCTCACCTACTGTCGAAACAATAGAAAGCTCCGATAATGTCAGTTGTCGATCTCCAAAGGACGACAAGTTAACAGGCGATCAAGATGACAATTTAGCAAATTCACAAAGTAATAAAGCAACAGCAGACATCACGATAAAAGGGAACCAATCTTCTGTAATAGAGAGTATAGCATGTAGAAAGGAATCGGAGGAATTAATGGAAATCGACGACGAAGAATCATTATCGACATTTCAACAGGATGAACCTATGGAGCAGGAAGCAATGGAGGAGCTGCCGAAAAGTTAATCTTGACTTATCTAATTGGCATGTTTCTCCTTCCTTTTGTTTAATTTTTGATATCTATTCCTAAGATAGATGTCGGAATATGAATCAATTCGTAAATATCTTTGCACATGAACAAGATGTTTACGACATACACTTTTGTGGACTAACTTTTTATAAATTAAATTTTTTAATAAAAAAGATGATAGTATTTCATTTATAGTAACAATAATTTCTTTTGTAGTTCTGTATATTAAAAAATATAAAATTTTTTTAAATTTATTGTAATTTTTGAACGGCTCAATTATAAACGACCGGAAAATCACTACAAACAACTACAAACAATTCCACTATGATTCTGAATCAAGATATGTCAATAATTTTTTTTTACTTTAAAGTCGAGTGAGTCATTTTTTTCAAAAAAATTTTAATATTTTTTAATGTATGGAACTACAAGCAAAATTATTGTTATTATAAACAACTACAAACGAAATACTAACATTTTTTAATTGAAAAATTTAATTTATAAAAAATCGAATGCCAGATTCTCACAAAGATGAGACATGCTTGTGAACGCGATAAATATATATAATTTTCATAATCGGTAATTATTATGAGAATCATGAGAGATTTAAATTGTGAGCAAACGTTAGGTAATGCTCAATGAAAATTCTTTATCATCTTAACTTAAATATTAATTGCTGCTTTATTTATTTCGGATTTATCATTAGACTGAATAAGTTCCGATATTTACTTATAAAGAGATCTATCGAAATGAATTTTCTATAACTCTTGGAGGGAAAAAGAACACTGCCTACTCCTAAAAAGAATTGTAATACTGTAAAACCGCTTGTATAGAAGTCAAATTTGGTAAACATTTCAATACAGATTTATACAAATACCACGGATATCTGCTTAGAATAAGGTTGTGCCTATAACTATTGTGTATATTGCATATTGGACAAGTAACCTAATGAATAAATTTTTAAATAATGATGATAATATGAGTACATATTCGCGTAACATTTTCACAATCGAGGTGAATGAAACAGTTTCATTCGTAATCACAGCCTTATACTAAGTTCTGATTAAATCTGGAGACATATATGCCAAAGGAACCAATTAATTCCGAGAATACGTTCGAGATCAATCATAAATATGTTCCTTACGAAACTTTTTTTACAATATATAGCAGCATTTGAAGACACGAAAACACTATTATTTCGAGCTGTTTATTAAAACTGCTTATTCGAGATCAATTATATTTTGAATGTATCGTTTATTAGTTTCTACTATCATTATAGTAGGCAAGTAATTCCTTTTGTTACAACTGCTTGCTATGTATAAAAGAGAAAAAGACTCTCTAGTAGAGCAAGCTATGTTCTGTGAGCTTATGGCTAGCTCTTTGTGATCAGACATTAGCATGCTGGTTTCTTCAGTTTCCTATATTTTGACAGAACGTTCAAATTCAATCTATATGGTTATATATATATATGGTTATATAATAAATCTGAGTGAAAAAAATCTTAAAGCGGCCCATTGCAAACCAATAAAATTGACCTTATTAAAATCGAGCCACAAATTAGGACCCATTAGCATTATGTCGAATCGCTTACTGTTATATGTATTTGCACAAAATGTTCTCAAGCGGATTCGATACGGTTCTACTGAAACGTTATTAGAATATTGTAGGAATGGGATATTAATTTAAGAATTAATATAGATTAATAACACATAATATACGAATGTGGATATCTAAAAAAATAGCTGTATATTATTTTATAAAAAAAATATATAAAAATGAGAGATTGTCAATTTTCTATCTTTTATTCGTAGTTGTGTATGTACCTGACCTTATTAAAAGAAAAATATTTTAAAAGAAGTAGGAAATAATACAGGTATGAACGATCGGAGAGTATTGTATTCTCGCCACAATGTAATAATTATACCTCGCTGTGTCTGTGCAACTATTTTCGTGAATGATATGTTACGTATCTTTCTATAACATTCAGCAATAAATATATAGCACTAGATATAATATTTCATTCTTCTATTTTTTATTCCAATTAGATAATACATATTCCTATCAAGAAATGTACCAATAATGTGCGGAACTTTTTACATAATTTTGGATATTTAAAAGATAGAATAAATATACATATGTATATACATATAATACATTAACCATAAAAACAGCGTTATAATGAAACAGTAAATTATTGTTATATTTAACGATTTGTTCTGTACATCTATGCGAATGTTTGATGTTTCACTAATTTTTTGAAAAGGCCATGCTTCAGATTCATTAATTCGACGTAAGTGCCGGTTTCCGCCACTTGTCCTCCATCAAGTACCACGATTTTATCAGCGTTCTTTATTGTACTAAGTCTGTGGGCAATTGTTATCACTGTCCTTCCACGGATTGCACGTTCTACAGCTTCTTGAACGAAATATTCACTTTCTGCATCTAAGGCACTGGTCGCTTCATCCAATATTAAAATTTTTGGTTTCTATAGACAACAAATGACGTATTATATATATATATATATATATATATATATATATATATATATATATATGTATATATATATATTTGCTAATTATTTTAATAATCACGAACGTTTAAGTAACGATTTACCTTTATTAATGCTCTGGCAATAGCAACTCTTTGACGTTGTCCACCACTAAGGGCAATACCCCTTTCCCCGACTATTGTGTCTAATCTATCAGTCATTTTTTCTGCAAACTGCAATACATGCGCCTGTCTTGCAGCCTCTTCTACATCAAAATCTGTCGCAGATTCCATTCCATACAATATATTATCCCTTATTGAGCAACTGAAAAGAATTGGCTCCTGAGATACAATGCTGATCTGAGACTTCAACCACGCGGAATCAAGCAGACGAAGGTTGTGATTATCCAAAAGTATCAACCCTTTTGTAGGATCGTACAATCTTAGTAAAAGTGACGCGACGGTAGATTTACCGGAACCCGAGGAACCAACAATAGCCGTCATAGAACATTTCTCTATGTTTAAATTAAAACCTTTCAACACGGGCATTTTTTCTCGCGTTGGATATGCGAAAAAAACATTTTGGAACGTCACATTGCCTGATAATTCTTTTCCTAAAATTTGCCCGCCTTGAATGGGAATAAGCGGTTGTCGATCGATTAACTCAAACAGACGAGCATTAGCACCTAGAGCTTTATTTAACTCGCTATATGCCTTAGATAATCCATTGAGAGAGATACCCACGTAACCGGCATATAATAAAAAGGCGCTTAAACTTCCAATTGTTATATCGGCATTTGATACCATAAATATTCCATTGTAAAGAACTGAAAGAGCAATAATGTTCCCAGAGAGACCGGTCATACCGAAAAACATTCCTCTATATAAACTCTCCTTGTAACATAGTTTTAGAACGTCTTGTAATTTAGCGCTATATCTGTCAATCTCGCGTTTTTCTTGCGCGAACGCCTTGACAGTTCTTATATTGCCGATTCTTTCCTCCGCAGTTGCATTGACCACTGCAATACTGCTTTGAAGATCCTTAGACACTTTTTTCAAAACACGTCCCCAAATAGCGCCAAAAACTGCGACAGGTGGTACTATAGCCAAACCGAGTAAAGCTAATGATGGTGATACGTAAAACATCATGGATACTCCTGTTATAGCCATAATAGCGGAGCGCAAACCATCTGATACATTGGACGTCACGGCAGAGCTAATAAGTTGTGTATCTCCTGAAGAAAAAATATAATAAAATCAAAAAAGATTTTAATGCATGGTATTCAATCATTCGCATTACTACACTTGATTAGTACATATTTAAAAACTGCTACATATAATAAATTCAATCACTTGCATTAGATTAATGCATACTAAAAACTGCTGCATGAAATTAATAAATTAAATTAAAAATACATAAATATATATGTATTATTTCATTGTCAAAAATAATTATATTATATTACTGTATGTAGATATTTTATATAAAACAGCCGTTTTAATGTGCACTAATTCAATGTACTGCAAGTGAATTCATCAACAGAAAATATTTAAATGTAGTAATATAATGTAATCAACTTTGATAATGAAATAATACATCTTGTTAAATAATACATTATTAAATAATATGACAGTATATTTAATAATTTAAAATATTTATGTATGCTTTCACACTTAACTTTGCTAATTTCATATATGACTGTTTTTAGTATGCACTAATCTAGCAATGCAAGAAATCGAATTTGTTATTAAGAGTATATATATCCAACTAAAAGGAATAAAACATACCGCTCAATCTCCCGACTAATTCTCCCGTACTTTCTCTATCAAACATCGCAGTTTCCTGCTGAAGGATAGCAGCATACGCCTGTTTCCTGAGAGACTGTGTGATTCGGTGTCCTGCCGTGGACATTAGGTAAACTCTGCCAAAATTGCTCACACCGCCTATGAGAAAAACTACAAAGAGAGCAAGTGTTAGCTGATTAAGATTTTCTTTCATGCCAGTTTTTTCCACGGTATTGACAACATCTATCACTTTGCCAAAGCAGAACGGGACTGCCATCGTTACGCTGGACGACACGAGCAATAAGGCAATGGCCTTCATTAGGGTCCACTTCTCGGGGGCGGCCAGTAAAATTAAAGTCCTCAACTCCGAGCGTTTCTTCGCCTTAACTGCGTGTATTACAGGCACAGACGTGTCGGACCTGATAGCATTGGTCGAGCAGTGTCTCAATCCGATAAATACACGGCCTTTCCTTGAAAATCTGGTGGTCTGCCTTGTCAGGCAGGAGCCAAACAGGTACTTCTGTGATCCGCCAATTCCACAGCATCCTAGTTTTCGTAGGACACTAGGATTAGTTAACAATTTCCAAAGAATCGTCATATTATGTGCGGTCTAATTATCGCAATGTGCAACATGCGAAAATTCAATGAAAAACAGAATAAGTGCCAGCCTTGTAAGGATTAGCCGATTAGCTTTTGCTCTGAGCTAACCTGTTTAGCTAACCTAAACAATGTTCAAAGTTTCATTGAAATATTGTAATCATATGCAATAAGCATACTTTGGACGAGTATAATTAACATTACAGAAGACAGTCTAATGGTATTACATTTGATTCCTGATTATTTTTTTGATTGATCAAATTGCAATAATTTTTAGCTGTACACTTCTCGTACGTGCAAATTACAACAGATTCATCGATGAATCATACAATATTTAGGATTTTTTTTTAATCTTCTTTTTTATTCAAGTCAAGAGGAAACGAACAGAATTTTTAAGTAAGCTTCGTCATTTTTTAAAATTACTTATATATTATTGTTATTATATTGCTGTTTCCTCGTTTATTATCAATTATTCAGTAAGTGTTGAATAGTGTTGAATTTCCATGAACACCATAGTGAAAGAAAATTTCTGTTTGAATTGATTGCACTTTTTACACAGCATTATCAATTATTCAGCAAATGTTGAATAGTGTCGAATTTATATTTATTATTCAGCAAAAGTTGAATAGTGTCGAATTTGAACCATGGACAATAGCATGGTGGAAGCGTGGAAGAAAACGTCTCTGTTTCGCGTTCATTGCACTTTTTACATTCAGCATTTTCACTTTCTTTTTCTTCAACGCCGGAATATATATTTATTTCGTTTTAAGTATAAAAATTTTGAAGATTTTAAACAATGCGAATAAATCTAAAGAGGCAGTAAGGACCAATAGGTTTAGATTCATATATTGCTTAAGATTTCCAAAAATATTTGCACGTAAAACGAGATAAATATATATTTGGGCGTTGAAGAGATAGAAAGCGAAGATACTGAGTACAAAAAGTGGAAGCAACAGATATATTGAAATCTATTTTGTTATTCTATTTTTTGTAAACAATTAATTTGACGGAAGTAAATATATTGACTGTGTTTTCCATAATTTTATGAATTTATTTTCTATATTTTAAATTAAAAATATTACATTGTAAGGAAGGGCGACTTTTATTAATTTTAATCAATTTAATCGATGTTTAAATATTATTAAACAATAGTCTAATGTTCTATGTTTTAATTATTAACATGGATATATAATATGCAGAATATATAATATATTAATTCTATAATAATATGAATATTATATTATAAAATTTATTTTATTGTTTAATACGTGGATCAATAAAAAATTAGAGACAACAAGAATTTTAGTTGGAAATGTTCAATATTTTGAATTAATTGACTGATTAATTTAGTAATTAAATTGTAATATAATTTTGTGACATGAACAAAATAAATAATTTTTTTAATAATAGTGAAAAAAATATTAGATCAAGAAAAACGTATTTATGTAATCAGAATTTTTATTCTTACAACGATTTAGCTCGCATTACGTAATAACCATTGTTAAGTAATTAATAATTATTATTAAATAATTAATATTTAATTTGTAGATAAACAGAGAAAAATATAGTTCGATTTATTGTTTGCTCTTTTTGTAGTCAGTATCTTCGTTTTGTTTTCTCTTCAATATAATTATCTTATATTAGCTTAAATATTGTATATTTATCTCATTAAAGAGCAAAAATTTTAGGGAATTTAAAGCAATGCGAAAAGCTCTCATTCCGCCATATTGATTTTCAGTTCTTCAGATTCAGTTGGCGATCATGCGAAAGTATCGATTGTCAGAGAACGGGGACAACCTTCACTTCGATTCGCTCTGATCAAACTTCAGAGTTTGGAACACGTTTCTTTCTGATTCTTCCTTATCGAAAACATGGCGCTTAACCTTACTGTCAAAGTGCATCCCGTAGTTTTATTTCAAATCGTAGATGCATATGAACGACGAAAAGCGGAATCGTTGCGCGTTATCGGCACCTTACTGGGTAACGTATTGTGCGATAATTTTAATATCTGTCTAGATCGACCTAGAACTCCTATCGTGACTGCATCTGCCACTGGAGAGTCGTGATTTCGCCGACTTTCGACGACATGTGTCATTCGTTATTCCAGGTACTGCGGAGAAGGGGATCGTCGAGGTGACCAATTGTTTTTGCGTACCGCATAAGGAATCCGAGAGCCAGGTAGAAGCTGATCTCACCTATGGTATGGATCTGTATGACTTGAATCATCGTGTCAATGCGCAAGAGAATATCGTCGGTTGGTGGGCTACCGGCAACGAGGTTTCTTAGCTTTTGATTTCACTTTCTTCTTATATGTTCCTCTCGATAATGTACAACTAAATGAAATGTGTCGCAGGTCACCACACATTCGTCTGTCATTCACGAATATTATGTGCGAGAATGCAATAATCCAGTGCACTTGACTGTTGATACTACATTGACAAATACAACGAGAATGGCGATCAAAGCTTATGTTTGTGTTCCATTGGGTGTACCTAATGGCAAGCAGGGTTCCATGTTCACTCCAGTTAAAGTTCAGGTTTGTCGGAATATTAATTCTTAATATATATAATTTGATTATTCAAATATATGTTTTACGTATTTCTTTTCTTTGAGAACTAAGATTTAGCTAAATAATGATCTTTATTTTTTTCTCTTTTTATAAAAAGATATCTGCAATAAATTTATATCATAGAGATAAATATAAAAAAATTGTTCTTTTCAGCCAAAGGTGCAAGACTTGCTTCTTGCAACTTACAATTAATTTGTTCGCGTTGTTTAAAATCTCCAAAAATTTTTTCACTTAAAACAAGATAAATATGCATTTCAGCGTTGAAAAAAAAGATTCTGAGTGCAAAAAGGTACAAGCAATGCGAGCAGACCTTTCTCTCCAACATGGAGAAAAAAAGAAAAGAAAACAATAACTTGCAAGAAGTTTAATTGAAAAGAACAAACTTAAGGACAATCTATCTTTATATAAAGATTATTTTTAATATTGTAAAATCTTTCTGTATAGATTACATGCTATGAGCCAGAAGTAGTAGGATTGCAGTTGTGTTCAAAGACTCAATTGCCATCTCACATACAAGCATCCGGAATGAAATCTAGTGGAGGGATAGAACCCATGATGGATCTTGCGCAAGTCTCAGAGGCTTGCTCTAAACTTTCTTTAATGTTAGAACAAGTACTGGCATATGTTGATGATGTTCTAGCAGGGAAACAACTACCAGATAATCAAGTAAATATAAACGGACGTAAATATAGATGGACGTAAAATGTTTTTTATCTGTAAAATACTTGCTATTATTTAATTAATATATACGATTATTCTGTTATTTCAGGTAGGCAGAGCTCTTTTGGATATGGTACATTCCGTGCCAAAAATGACGAGCGACCAATTTGACGAAATGTTTAATAGTAACGTTAAGGATCTTCTGATGGTTGTTGCGTTATCTCAGTTGATAAAAACGCAGCTGCAGCTTAACGAAAAACTTACTCTGCTTACAACTCTATGATTGAAAGTATTTGATTCTTCACGCTGTATAAACAATGCAGAAAAAAATCAATAATAGTCCACTCTCTCTCCGATATATTTTGATTATTTTTAATACTATCTATCAATTGGGAAAACAGTATTTTGTGAAAATGTAATTATAATTAATGAATTATAAAAAGTACATCATTAAATGATACAATTATATGTACAATATGCATTTTATAAATAATTACAATTATAACATGTAATAAATATACATAATGATTTACTTAATTTTTATAGATTACTTCGTTAAATCTTACTGATTAATTTATTTATATTTCATAAGAAGTTTCATCCTTTTGATTATCTATAAGATTGGACCAATCGGGAACTCGATTTGTTTTTAAATACACATCTTTTGTCAAACATCGTAATGGTAAATCTGTCGTACTAAAAATAGCACCGCCTAACCATGCTGTGTAATTTGGCTTACTAGGTGCTGTATGGAATTTGAACGATTCCACTTTCAATTTAGTTTTATACAGATCGCTTTCAATTAAGGCCAACAATTCCGACTTCAGGCGACTCGCGAAGCCTTTTGTCATAGTTGTTCCTCCGACTAGTATTATATTTTTAGCCAATATCCGCCTTGTATCCAATGGGCACTGATTTAAAATTAATAATTTAACGTTAGAAACATGGATTTTATATAACAATCTTGGAGAATTTATTGTATAAAGCAGATTAACTTTACCTTAACGATAGCGTCGAGTATCATAGTGGACAAAGAAAGATTATCATTATCTCTTTCCCATAACACCTCAAATGCTTTTTCTCTAATTTCTCCAGGTATCACAATTCTTTTAATACCAGGATATGTAACGTCAGGAGGTGGAGTCAAAGCATTTTCGGTTCCTAGCTTTGCAGATCTTTCTAGCGTAGTTACAAAACATGTTCTCACTTTAATATCTTCCACTATATTTTCTGATAAATCTAGGTCACTTGTATCTCGAAAGTATTTTTTTAAATTCCTATAAATCGTGAGAAGAATATAAATACCTGTTAAGTAAACCTCAATACAAAAAAATGGAAAAACATAACTCACTCATGTATAATTTGTCCGCCTAAAGGTAATGCTTGCCAGGCTTTAAGTATCGGTATTCCTTCAAAGATCGGAATCAGAGTTGCTTCCTGATATCCAACATCTAATACCAAAGCCGTATCAATACCGAGAGTGCTAATTGTTGCTAAATGACTCGGCAGAAACAGTACAGAACCAATTTCGAAATGTCTGAACATTACTTTCGCAAGGGTATCTCTGAATGATGTCACTGCCAATGGAGACTCCAAAAGTAATATCCTTGCATCTTTTGGGCTTATCACAACATACCTATATCACAGGAGTCACATTAGATAAAAATTTTAGGACAAACTTTAATAAATACAAAACAACTTATAATTTTACTTAAAAAACAATAAATGGAGAAAGTCTACAAGTAGTTGATATAGATCCTCGGCGTCTCTATAATCAATAATTCTGCGTATCTTCTTTGATTCCGAACATCTCACTTCTGTTCGAATAATACCACGTGGAGAGACTTCTCCAGCATAGCCAAATCTATGTTGAAACAAACATATTTAACATATAAATCCAATCAAATTGTAAAGGCTGGAAGAATCATTTTCCTTTTCACAATACTTACTTTGTATAGGCGCTACCTATATCAAACACTACCATTTGCTTATCTGAGATATATCTCACGCCTTCGTATCCGCGAAGCATTTTTCTTTATTATTTTGTTTGCTCGCGTGTTTCTCGAATTTTTAATATTCACAAATCGTTTGACAGATGAACAGCTGAAAATGCCATAACCAAGGTATAAAGACAAGAGCACAGTAAATTACTGGTATGGTCAACGCGATGTTGCAAACGCTTTGAAGCGTTTTTTAATTGGTCAGTTTGCAAAATTCTTTCTTCTAATTGGTCCATCCATCCTTCAAAGCATTTGTAGCGAGACTTTGATCACAGCCTACATACAGTAGCGACAGTACGAGCAAACGAAGGATTCAGTTTTGTTCTGCTCATACGTTGGCTGTAAAACCAAGAATATGGCGGACTGTCATAGCCAATAATAAGGAGATCAAACTCGAGGTCTAAGGAGCTCCGCAAAATAAAAGGAACAGCGAACAGAGAATAAAAAATATATCTATTATTATTTATTATTATTTATTATTATTTATTACTGTATGCAACAATATAATCGTTGGAACACAAAAGCCTTTTCTGCTTTATTAATTTCCAATTATATTTTTTAAATTTTTCATCGAATGGCAATGGATCTGTTGTACGATTATTCCCTTGTGCGGGTCCAATAACAAAAATTAAATTACCTTTGTAATTTTCCATATAATTACAGAATGCTATACAGTTATTAAAGTAGCAAAATAACATCGCATATCGTTTTGGTACTTGAAAATTTACCGATTTATTTTCAACAAAGATAATATTTTTTAAAAATTGTGGTGGAGAATATTTGCTATGCCACCAAGAACTATCCAATTCTATACCCACAACGTCCAATCCTTGAAAAATATAATAATGAGCAATTGTATTAGCAAAGAGATACATATGTGTATATATATATATATATGTGTGTGTGTGTGTGTGTGTGTGTGTGTGTGTGTGTGTGTGTGTGTGTATGTATGTATGTATGTATAATATGTATATATATATATATATATATATATATATATATATATATATATATATACCAAAATTATTTTAAAGATTTACCTGAACATTTTTGTAATAACCACTCTAATAATCCACAACCACAACCAATACTTGCAATTCCAGTTAAATTATACTTTCGTATAATATCATTTATCCAATATAAATCATTTATATCGGGAAATATCCATGATAATCTACTAGATTTAAGATTGTCACTCGCAGAAGATAAAGCAGCAACCTCTTCCCACTTTTGAGCATTATATAATGAAATAATATTTTTGTCAATATCATCACTATTCATCATCTTTAGATTTCTTTTTATATGTATTACAAATAATATTAACAATTCACTATTTTTCACTAATTTACTAAGATTTAAAAAACAAAATTTTCGCAGAATATTTAAAACAAAATATTGTTATTATTCAACAGATTAATGAATGAGAGAGAAAGGGTTCACATCCGTGAACTTGGGTTATGTAATTTTTCCAATAATAGAGTAACTCTTTCCTATATATAATATACAGTATAATTAAACATATATAGGGTGTATTTTAAAAAGCGCCCACTCAATCATAACGCTCTTCACTGATCAAAAACTCTATAAATGAATCATTTTGCAATTTTCGCATTTTTTTTTTAGTTGTACTCTATAAATAGAATTTCTATTTATGTTATGTTATAAGAAAATTTATAATATATGTAAGCTTGTATCTATTCAGAATGTGCTTTTATCGATATATATAATTATATATAATTATACATAATTATATATAAAGTATGTTCTTTTATATCAATTATGTAAGATTTATATTTTATTGTATATAATCATATGTATTATAAAGCATTTTTTTCTGGGATGCGTAATGTAAAATATATATGTATTAGTTGTAAACGCGTTCTGAATATGGGCCGTAACGTATACTACAGTATTTTCCTACATTTTCATATGCAATATTTTTCGAGAATATGGCCCTGTTTAATTTTTTCGAAGAAAGGGAAGTATATCGTATACGGTTAAGTTCAAATTTTGTGCCAATTTTTAGCGAGAGCCGTGAAATTAGAAACGTGTGCACATGTGGGTGAGCACATGGTGAAATTGAAAATTTCATCATGTCAAGCATCCAAACGTCACCATAGCGCATGCGCAGTTGTTACATTTATGTTGCTATGATAAAGTTTCATAACCTTAATAGCAAATTTCTACATGGCATTAACAAATTTCTATGATTAATATCTCCTTCCGCAGAGTAGATTGAAAATTTTTTCTACCTGATTCTTTCGTTTCGTGCAAAAACGGATCGAATGAATGTAATTTTATCGAAATTAGAGTTGAAGAAAGGTATTCTTAATAAATATTTTGTCAATTTTCTCTCAACATTTTTAAAAACAGTAGTAAATATTTTTTCTATAAAAAGTTTAAACTCAATCGTTTTATACTTTAATCATTTTACAGAAAGTTACTTAACTGTTTAGGATTTAAAATACAATTAAAACAATATTCCAATGCGTTTTAAGCCTCGTTTTTGTGCATATTGCAAACGGACACGTATACGTCAATCAGGATATTCCTTTTTCAAGTAAGATTAAAAAAAAATTTAATTAGAAATATAACTTAATATAGTTTTGTATACATTGTAAACCTAGGTTTCCATTGGATAAATCAAATCTTTTAAAGAAATGGCTTGATAATATGGGAATCAAGAATTGGACTCCAGACAAAAGCAGTGTTTTATGTTCAGACCATTTTGAGCAAACTTGTTTACGCAAGGTAGGAGAAAAGTATTTGACGTTAAAAGATGGAAGCATTCCAACGATATTTAATAAGGTTGACTGTTTTAACAATATTATAAAGTCAGGTAAAATTTTTATTTTTATGTTGTATGAATTTGTCTTTAATTATTGGAATAAAAATATTAAAATACAAATATAAGTATAAAGTTATATTCAATTTAGTTATTTTGATATTAACAGAAAATATTTCTTTTCATGAAGTAACATTTGATGAGAATTTAAAACAGAATCAGAAGATACAATTTAATGATAATAAATCTGACCTTCCACAAAAGGCTTCTTGCAATAAATTAATCCAAACTTACTCAGATGGTAATTATTTTTTCATTAGTCTTATTATAGATATGAATTTATAATTTAGTTTTTTTTTAATGGTGAATTTGGTCATTCAAATTACATTAATTAGTCTACATTAAAGGCTATTTTATATTAAATATTTGAATGCAGCAGCATAATTTAATCAACTTTGACAATGACATGTATATTTTGTTATATAACGTAATAATATCATTATTAGGTGTTTAAATGTTTAAAATATATTTATATGCTTTTACATTAACTTTGCTAATTTTATGTGTAACAGCATTTAGTATGTACTAATCTGGTATAAAAACCTTGGTCATGTGATTGAATTGTTCAAATGTGATTTGTTATTTTTTTTTCCATCAGAAGTCTTGCACCAATTTCTAATCATGAACACAAGGCTTTTATACAAGGGATCAAATTTGTTATAAATCAAAGTATTAGTATTTCTATAAGTCCATCCGTATTGCTTAAAACCCTTTAAAATTTTTGCATTAAAAATGAGATAAATATATATTTGAGTGTTAAAGGAGAAAGCAAATGCTGAATACAATAAGTATATAGTAATATGAACAGACTTTATGTATATAAGAATATGAATATAAGAATAATTTCTAAATAATTATTTAGTGTGATAAAACGTACATAATAATGGAATAAGATAATAATTAATTTGAAAAAGTCTTTCATGAAAATTTTTATTTTTTACAGATGAAGATATAGACAGACTATTAATGTTTAATAAGACTGAAATTGTAAACCTTGATCATCATTATCATATTTCTCCATCAAGACTAATTGAAAAACTCATAAAAAGTCAAGAAACATTAAAGAAGAGACGAGATAAAATTCAAATACAAAGGCAACAGCTTCGACGTTTTAAAAATTGCATAACGAGCTTAAAAGAAACAATAAAGGAATTACAATGCCAGCGCATGATGTCAGAAAAATGTTTGAACTGTATGTCTATGGTTATATCGCATAGAATACCTGAATATCCAGATGAGATAAAATCTAAAAATGTCTAAATTGAAAACTACTGTGTCATATATTACATCAAAAATCACTTGATTGCATAAAGAACATTGGTCATTAATCTTCACATATATATTATTTTGTTTTTTCACAATATATCATATGTCTATTATAATATACTTATGACGTTTTAAAATAAAACATTTATTACGTGTGTTAAAAATAAAGAAATAAGTATTTTTGAGAATTTATATTTTTAACTTATATAATTATAATCACTTATTAGAGTTGAGAATGTTACAATCTGTTCCACAAGAGCGTAGTTGTTTCTCCTAAAAAAAAAAAAAAAACGATTAAAAATTTGAGCTTTTTGCTTTCCGTCAAGATGTGAACCCGATCTAAGAATCGACAATGGCTGCATTCGCTTTAGCGCTTATACGTAGGGCACTATTTACATTTTGAGCCTAAAAATAAAAAAACAGTAATTTGTCATTGAAAATGACTTTATTGGTTTTCAAAATATTCTCCTTTATGATCTATACACTTCTGCATGCGTTCGAACCACTTGTCAAATTTTTTCCATTCTGCTTCAGACACTCCAAAACATGGTTTTTGAATGCATCAACGGCTTCTTCTGCCGATGAAAATCGTTGTCCACGCAATTTATTCTTGACGTTCGGGAACAAAAAGAAGTCATTTGGTGCCAAATCAGGACTGTACGGCGGATGACCTATTAATTTGATTTTTTGAGTGCTCAAATAGTCGGTTGTTAGACAAAATGTGTGACAACTGGCATTGTCTTGATGAAGAATGATCCGGCGGCGCTTGTTTGTTTTCCTTATTTCACCGAAGACTTCCGGCAAACAAATGGTTGTGTACCATTCAGAATTGACCGTTCTACGTTCCTCTAAAGGCACTGTTGCCACATGACCAGTTTTTCCGAAAAAACAGGCGACCATTTGTTTCGAAGTGCTTCGAGCGCGAATAACTTTTGTTGGATTTGGTTCATCTTGAAACACCTATACAGTCGACTGCTGTTTAGTTTCCGGCTCATACGCATAGATCCATGATTCGTCACCTGTTACAATCTTATACACGTCTTTTGAAGCACCGCCATTGTATTTCTTAAGCATTTGTTTGCACCAATCGACACGAGCATCTTTTTGAGATTTTGTCAGATTATGTGGGATCCAACAAAAACAAACCTTTTTCACGGCTAAATGATCATGCAATATTTTATATATGCTGGTGGAACTAATGCCTAAAGTTGTCTCAATCTCGCAGTATGTCACATGACGATCTTGCATTATTAGTTTTTGTACAGCATCAATGTTTTCTGACACAACAACTGATTTTGGACGACCTTCACGACTTTCGTCGGTGAGCGACCACGATTAAATTCGTTATACCAGCGTTTCACAGTGGCAAAGGATGGGGCTTTATCGCCAAAAGTGAAAGTAAGTTGATCGATGCACTCCTGTCTTGATAATCCACGTCGAAAGTCGTAATAAATCATTGCACGAAAATTTTCACGAGTTAATTCCATTATAATTCCATTTTTTCGCTGAGACACAATTTTCAAGTAACTGTAAACAATACAAATCGCGCTCAAATAACAAAACGTTTTGAAGAAGGTTGTGGTCAAAAATATCAAACTTTGTAATGAAAACGTCAGATGGCATCTGACGACACTCAGTGTTGCCAAGGCTCAAAATATAAGTAGTGCCCCTCGTAGCAAGCTCTCATTGGATATCGTTCGTTGCTCATTGCTAATCGCGTCCAATGTGCAATAAGCACAATAGGCATAATTAGAAGCGATTCGCTGTTGTGATTACTGATTGGTTACGCGATATGTAATACGCGGCAAATATGCCTCGTGGAACTCCACTCTAAATCGTTGTGAGCACTAAACCGGATCCAGCCTACGGATATTTAGGCTGTGTTCAAAATTTACTGCTAGTATTAAAAATCTACAGTGCGCGTTGACGTAAACTATAAATTTTCAGTCCTTGCAGTAAATTTTGGAACACAGCCCTAGAGACCCTCTAATCAGAATCGCGACACGAGATTTGAGCCAACATGCAGGGTAGATAGTAGTTTTAACAAAATCGATAACAGAGAGAGAAATATATTAGTATCTCTGTCTAACCTTAACGGCGTTAAGGTTAGAATATAAGGTTAAAATCTCAATACTTATTTTTGGATGCTTTCTATTTGATGACACAAGTCGACGAGTGTCGTTCTATCTTTGTCACCTCTGAATATCAACAAAGATAGAAAGATGCTTGTACCGACTTGTCATCAAATGGAAAGCATTCTTTTTTGACCGGTATTCATAGTTGATTTTTATTTCAAGATCGTTTTAAGTAATGTCTTAAGATACTAAAGCAGTCCTTTGATTGGTTCGTGACTTCTTAAAATCGTCTTAAATTCAATCTTGAGATGATCATGAATTAAAGAGACTAATTAGAGAGCCACATTAGGCCGAAATCAGACTATGCATTGAAGATTGAGATTAAAGATTAAAGATTGAAATTTCACTGAGGACAAAGAAGTTTTGGCTCCTTTTGTTCTTATTGGTCAAACTTCAATCTTTCAATCTTCAATCTCATTCTTCAATGCGTAATCTGATTCCGGCCTAAGACTGTCTTGAAATAAGAACCGACTATAAATATCAGCCTTTATTTCTTTTAAATACCAATTTTCCATTGTGCGCAGACCTTAATTCATATGCTGCAATCTTCCGCGCCTGTTGTTGCCCACATTCTCCAAAGTGTTCTTTGTACTCCGATTGGCTCCGATTACTCTGGAGCTGAAACGAATATGGCCGTCTGACAAAACATTCCAGGCATAGCAGCGATCGACGACATCGTGTCGCTTTTATTCGGACATGTTGAACAACGGCCATGGAACCACGTTATCTTGACCGAAATTTCTTGTCGTACGAGTGACGCAACGACGTCGGCGTAAACGTGGGATTGGAGAGAGTGCGGAAGGTGCGCGCGGTCATCCGCGAGGAACTCTATTTTCTAGTTCGTCTGTGAGAAAAAAAAAAGTAATAGATACGCAGACGATCTAGCTAGTGATCGGGAGGGTGAACGGATCGGGAAACGATCGTGAACCGATTTGTGACGTATCATCGCTCCACAACGAGGACGAGATAGATAGAGAGAGAAAGAGAGAGAAAAAGAAAAAGAGAGAGACAGAGATAGACATAAAGAAGGAATTGATCGTTCAAGATCATGACAATTTTATCGAAGAAGAAGACGAATGCGTCGAAGGACAGAACGCGCGAGGGAGGCGCCGGATCCGAGGTCGACGTCCATCACGGGGTGCAGAACGAGCACAGTTCCGGCAGCATTGCGCTCCCGAACAGTCCTTATCAGGTGAGAGACGGAACGCGATTTCCGGACTTTGCTCTGTCTCTCTGCTTAAAAGGAGCAGGTTTTAAAACAGAAGTTTTGCCAACTCGCTGACTAGGTACGGGGCGCCAGCGGCTTTGCCGTCGATCTACATGGAGTCCAAAGCGATCATGGATCTCATAGCGGTTCTCTCGTGTTAACTGGCAACTCGTACGAGGTATAACACACACAGGATTACTCCTTCCTTTGCTTTGGATAGTCTTGGTATTGTATAGATTATTTTGTGCATTGACAAGTGATGTAAATATTAAATGTTTATCGCTAACGAATATAGAGACAACAGTAAAATAATTAACAATGCATGAATAATATTTGTGCTATACAGTTAGTAATTATACAGTTGATTGCTTAGGTTCCTATTCTATAATTCTTAACGACAGTAACGATAAAAATTTTGGAAAGATTTTATTTTGCTAATATCTGATGTTTTTATTACAGACAAACGTTGACCGCCGCGAAGACAAACATTTTGAAGATGGGAGTGGCCCAAGTCATGGTAAACGTCACAGACAGAGAGTCAGTCCCCACAGGTATTTGAAAAAGGCACAAGAACTAAAAATGGATGTTATAAAATGCACTTGTGTGTTGTAATATAATTTACATAAAATAGGATATGCAGAAGGTATTTTACACGCTTTTACGGTATAGGTTTATGTTTATATTTAATAAGAGATCTACTAATCTTTTAATAGCTGTATTGGTAGACCTTCACGCACAAAGCGTGAACGAGAGAGGGATAGAGGCAGGGAAAGAGAGAGAGAAAGAGAACGCGAGAGACAGGCTACTCCACCTGCTGCTTCTTGCAATGGTCCGCAAGGTAATAAAAGGTTTATTAAAAAAATCTTTTTTTAACTTGTACAACAGATCATCAAGACCATTCAAATAAAATTCTGATGGTTATAAACACAGAATACAAGGCAGTAAATTCGATTTATTTAGGCACAGATACTAACGTAAGTGGAAGAGGCATTGTCGGAAATACCTCAAATTTAGATGAGTTGGCAACTGGCTACAACAGTGGAGATGAGTATACAGGACGTACTGAAAATAATCTTACGTTAGCTGAATGGCAGGAAGTAAGTATTAAATCATATATTTTTCATACAAATACAATACGTTTTCTAACGCCTATATCAAACCAGAAATTGAAATTGAGACTGAGATTAAATTTAATCAGTCAAAATAAAGTTCACTAAATTTGTGATACTGGTTTTCTTTTTTCTGATTAAATTCAGTCTTATTTTCAATTCAGTTTTTATTCTAATCTGGTTCAAACTTAACACATTACATTCTGTATCCTCAATAATCTAGAGAGATAGATGGTTTGAGAAACGTCTGAAGAAAAAGGGGCTTATATTAAAGAAGATGGCGGAGGATGGAGCTTGTTTATTTAGAGCTGTAGCAGACCAGATTTATGGCGATCAAGAAATGCATGGCGTTGTGCGAAAACACTGTATGGATTATATTGTAAGTGTACATAGATAGGATAATACGTTATGCTATTTTAATGCAATTTGATGAAAAATTATTTTCCTTTCCAGGCTTCTAATCAGGAATTTTTCTCTCATTTTGTGGCAGAAGATTTTAGCACGTATGTAGACAGGAAAAGACAAGAGTATGTACATGGAAATCATATAGAAATGCAAGCTATGTCAGAAATTTACAATCGTACTATCCAATTATATTGTTATAGCACTGGTACGTACTTTTTTCATTTATATTGTAAGGTTTCTCATGTTGCTTTTGATTTTGTTATTGAACTATTTTTTTTTTATAGAACCTATTAATATTTTTCATACCATGGTGGAAAGTGATGAACCAATGAATGAACCAATCCGGCTGTCATACCAGCGTGGTAGTCATTATAATAGTATAGTTGATCCATTTAAAGCTACTGTAGGCGTTGGACTTGGTCTACCATCATACAATCCTGGTGCCGCTGATCGAGCTCTGATATCAGATGCAGTTCGTCAGAGTGAGGAATTGCATATTGAACAGGTAATCGTTATAAGATCATAAATATGGATTTATTTAATTTTACAAATACCCAAAAGATATTTCTATTTTGTGAAAGACAATGCTGGAGGATAAGATAAAGGCTACCGACTGGGAGGCGACTAATGAAGCTATTGAGGAGCAAGTAGCTCGTGAAAGCTATTTGCAATGGTTGCGTGATAATGAAATGCGTAAGGCAGTAAGTAAAAATTTAATGCTTATTATATTAATTACTCTTCTGTTGGAGCAAAAAAATTGAGTCATGACTTTTGAATCAAGCGATCAGCCAGTAGTAGCAGTACGAGCACAGTTACGAGCGCGCAACATAATCATTCACACTTTCATTCACATGGAGGTCGTGGACAGCAACGTAGCCATACCTCTTCTCCGACTACGACACAAACTAGCCAAGATAACTTACGTAATTCTCCAAAGGTCTTTTTTATCTTTTATTCTTGCAACGAAAATTTAAGATATTTCATGTAAGAGAGTTTGTTGTAATTATTAGATCAGTGATGCAGTACGATATAATAAGAGATCGCCACAACATCAATCGACTCAAGGATCTAGCATATCCCATTTGTCGTCAGATTTTGAGGCGAAAATGATGTCGCAAGAGCCTGTACCAGGAAGCAGCAAGGAGGCAAATGCATCACCCGATATCTCGTTGTTCAATCGCCTCCCTCCTGAAGTATTCGGTAAAAATATGTTCTTAAATTATGTTTATCTATATTTTAAGGAAAGAAAAACAAATTACTACTATTTTTTAAATAAAAATTTGATACTTTTGACATATAAATAATATACATATTAATACACACACACATTTTTTGTTTATAATTAAAATTCAGTTTATAATTAAAAATTTGTATGATGTATTAAAAATTTGTGTTTAAAATTAAATTAAAATTCAGTTTTAAATATAAGAAACAAGGTTTACTCGAAACGTTATCTTATGCTATACAATTTGCTTAATTTAAATTTATAGTGTGCTATCTACTCTCCTTAAATATTAATTAAGGATTTTCTCTCCTAGAGAAATTTTACATTAAACTATAAGAATTTTGTTGCACTTTCATCAATTTCTAATTTTCTAGGTTTGACGGATTGGGAAGATAGTCAAATACTTTCACAAGTGTTGGCAACGTCACAACAAGAGTACTTGGATAGCTTGAAGCAGTCACGCGTATCCGTGTCCACCGGAAACGATAGCGCCAATACGATAGAGTCTAGTAACAGTTCTATTAACAATTCTTGAAATGCGGTCAGTAACGACAAAGTTCAAAAGATATCAGAGTAAAGATATATACATTTATATATTGCAATATCATCTAATCCCGTATAGTGGTAGGACATAAAGCGATTTGCTTTCTTATTCGTGAGTAAATGTTGCAATAATCATTATTTGGTTTTTTTCTCTTTATCTCTCTCAACAAAATAACGTACGTATGAGATTTTCTACGAGTACGTATATTAGTCGTTAAACGCTTTGTTAACACTTGCAAAGTAGCTATGTATCTTCATTTCGTTGCGGGTACCTTTATATTATCATAGAAAATAACTCGCATCATTTCTTCCGAAATTATAATTGTAAAAAAAAAAAATGTTTTGCTATAATAACCACTACCAATCTATGTTATACTCCTCTTGTGATTTGACGTTTATCTCACCATAAAATACGCAATCCGTTTTTAGGCAGAATATATATTGTTTGATAATCGTGATGTTTTCTCTTGATATAGTTTAGGTCACAACGCTTTAGAAAAATCTGCATTGCATTATTTGTAAAAAAAAGAGTATAAATAAAACATCATTTAATTGTAATTTTAATTTGTCGACATTTAACTTACCATCCAAATATTGTCATAATATAAGTGAGATACAAATGTAAAAAGATTTTTTAAATATATATCCTTTTTTAATTTTACAATTTAGAACAAAGTGTTTAAGTTTTTTTAACAAGAATTCGATTATACATTTTCTCAGAATTTTTAATTTAATAATTTAAGATATGGAGAATAATTTATAGAATAAATGGCTATTTATTCAAACTCCTTGAAACTTCTCAAATAATAATAATAATAACTATCCTTGATATTGTGTAAGCAGCACATAAATTTATGTTATTTAAATTAGAAAAGTAAAACATACACACACATATCTAAGAAAATATTTCTGTTTACACAATTTACTTTAACAGACTGAATAGTCCTTCAATAAGTAGAACTACATATCACAATCAAAATATTTTTACTTGTCTTAGATAAAATCCAATTTCGTGAAATTTAATTTCAACTTTAAACCTTCAGTTTCTTATTTTTATGCAAACCAAGATGGATGTGCATATAGATGACTACACATTTGAAAGCATACTTGGAAAGGGAACTTTTGGGTATATTATTTGAAATAAATGTGACTATATACGTACAAGTTGAATTTATCTTCTAGAATAATGTGTATTTTTAGAACTGTATATTTGGTGAAAAGAAAGAAAGACTCAAAGCCATTCGTTATAAAAGCACAAGATTTAAATGCAGTAAACCACTCACCTTCTGAGGTATATAGTTACATAATATCGATTTTTTAAAGTAAAATATAAAATTTGACATATATTTTGTAATTTAGAGAACACTAGGAGAGATACGATGTCTACAAAAATTGAGACATCCAAACATAGTGTTTTATTATGGAGCATGGAAAAATAATAATTACAGCTATATTCTTCTGGAATATGCAACTAGATGTACTCTCAAGGATTTGCTAGAAAAACGAGAAATACCACTTAAAGAAGAGGTAATTTTCTATATTATTAGATTTTAATAATCTGAATATTATCAAGAAAAATGTTTTTAGAATTTTAACTCGACAATTACAAACTTGCGTTATATTGGAATTATATAAGAAATTATATTTTAAAGTAATATTTATTCATCGTGTGTGTACATTGTAATTTATAAAAATTAAATTGTTCAGCATTATTAATTTATATTCTGTTTATAATTGGACAGATCTGTAATATTTATAATCAATAAAGTGTATTTAAAACTTATGATAATTTTGTAAATGTTTTACAAAAATAAATGCATTAGTATAGATAAAAATGATTTCAAAAATTTTTTTTTGTTAGGACGCATTGTATCTGTTTTCGCAAGTTACTTTGGGAGTACATCATATTCACTCAAACAAAATTCTTCATCGGGATCTAAAACCAGAAAATATCATGTTAACTGGCAGCCGCGGCGATATCGTTAAAATCGGTGACTTTGGTCTTTCAAAAAATATCCAAGAGTACGCATTAAGGAGTCAATTTTAACAAGTTGTATTTTTGCAGTACTGAACTGTTAAACTGCTATTCTAAAACTATCAATAAGCATCATTGAAATCATTACATCTCTAGATTAATTTTTTAAAATTTAAATTAACGTTTCTAATCTTTATTCTATCTTTATTCTATCTTGTACAAAATTGTTTTTTTTTTATTTTATAGAGATGCGATAACTTGTCACGCAGGATCTTATTACTATATGGCACCGGAAGTACTAAGTGTACAGCCGTATGAACTTAAGTGTGATATATGGAGTATGGGCGTTATACTATATGAAATGGTTACGAAGAAGTTTCCATTTCCGGCCACGGTAAATTAAATTAATTAACAACGAGATATAGTCAAAATTAAAATAAAAGCGCATTATATATAATATATATTATATAAAATAGTGATATTATTAAATATCGTACATAGAGAACTTAATATAAGAAATTTTTTTTTTAATACAAAGAATAGTGAAACACTTTTATAAAACGTAAAATATTTGTATTGTTCATATAAATAAATATGTGCTTGATTATCATTCCAGAGTCTAGTGGAAATTACGAAATTAGTGCACAATAATTCGCCGGAGCCTTTACCGCAGTGGATGTCAGCATCCGTTGTAAATCTGATATCGAAGATGCTGAGAAAGAACAGTTTGTGTCGACCCCGTACTGATCAACTCGTGCTTTGCCCTTTTCTTGTACCTTACATTATTCGAGTATATTTAAATCTTGGGCGTGGCATTAATCTTACTGAACGAGAACACGACAGTTTTAGATCATATGTTTTTTTTAAATTTTTGAATTCACAATTTTCTGAATCGAAATTTTAATATTTTGACATTTTAACGAACAATCTAAAAAAAAATGATATTACATAAACAGAAATTTGCTTTATAAAATGAAAAACGCGTATTAAATGATTTTAGAAGAATTTTAACAAGACTTTTGCAAAAGCGATCTTTGTTGCGTGCCAATTAGATCTCGCATAATTTAAATATTTTTAAAAATTTGTACATGAAATTATCTTTCACTAAAGCGTGAGATAATTATTAAGTTTGTGTTATTCAATTGTTAATATTAATTTTTTATACAGTGACATTTTCAAAAATTATTTTTTAAGTCGTGCAAGAATGATAACTAACACTATATACTATATTTGAATTAGATGACATTTCTTTTTTAATGATTCCTTATAGGACTTTTATAGATAAAATACGATTGCGCTAAAAATAACTTTTCATATTTCATAATATATAACATATACGCATTGCGTAAACTCTTATTATTGTATTAACTAATGATGCTTTGTATTAATTAATTATTGAGATTATTGAGAAATTAAATTATGAACGATGAATGCATATTATATGATTGAAAACCTGTTGTTTGCGAAGCGGTATGTAGAATCGATTTACTGCCAATGGAAATGATCAGATTTTTATCTTATTATTACGGCATTCTGCCTCGATGGAATTTCATTGTTCGACGAATTGCTATCGGACTCCCCCGAATACGGGATGCGTAACAACCGGAAGCTAAGACCGGAATTGTATATATATCGCTTCATTATATGCCCATGTGACGGTACTGAAAAACCGTACAGTTCACATCTCGTTAGTACAGATATCACTTGGTCAGGCTTTTTATTGCCATTCCAAACTCTTTTTCGTGACATCGATATTATTTGATACAGTGTGAGAGAATTGAAAGAACTGTCTTGAAGGAATAAAAAAAGTGTTTAGTGCAAGAGCAAACTGAAAATCTGTAATAAGTAGTTAATTTTTATATGTGTATTTATTGTTTGAAAGTGTATTTGAGTTTTTATGATTTTGTGAATTGAGGATTTACTTTTATTTGACGCTTATTCTTGGGCTCTATCATAAACGATTCTATCTGTTTAGCTTATCTCTTTTTCTTCTCCAATGTGGAGAAAAAAAAGATTCTTCTTTTGACAAATCAAACAAAAAATTCAACTGAAAGAACTTACGATTTCGTAATTCGTCATTACATGTTTTTTAGTGAGATAAAATTCTACCAAAACTCCATGTTCAGATCATTATATCTGGAGGATCCTGATCATCGAGTAATGGACGATACATGACACATTCGTCGAAATGTAAGTCCTATCCAAAATAACTGAATTAAAAGAAAATATCATAAAGAATTCATTCTGTGAAACTAATACTTAAGCTATGATTTTTTTTTCTTTATCACTTTCTGTTCTGCGCATATTATTAGACTTCATTTTGTTAATTGTTATAAGATATACAGGGTGTCTCAGAATGATCATCAAATATTTCGTGTACTGATAGAGCGGACTAAACTGAGTCGAAAAGTCCTCTACTGTTTTGCAATTTTCGCAATAGTTAACAAGATATTAATTACTAAAAACCGCCGAATATTGATTTTCAATAATTTTTTTTATTCAAGTACTATCACTCAACTTTATAGAAAAACAATAAGTGATAAAATTTATTTATTTTCTCCTCATAGAGTTCTGAAAATTTTTTAGTATCGCATTTTCTCATGTTGGTAAAAATAGTTGCCAATACAATAAGAAAATGCATTACTAAAAAGTTGATAAAAAATTCTGAAAAATTCTCAGAACTGTATGAGAAGAAATTAAACAATTTTTGCTCTCTTGCTCTGTAAAGTTGATAGTACTTGAATAAAAAATTAATTGAAAATCAATATTTGACGATTTTTAGTAATTAATATTTTGTTAAAACTATTGCAAAAACTGCAAATGATAAACTGCATGATAAATTTTTTTACTTACAATTAGTTTAGTCCGCTCTATCAGCACATGAAATATTTAGCGATCATTCTAGGACACTCTGCATCTACTTCTTTTAATGTTAAGAAAGTAAAAACATGTTTAAGAATTTTTAATGTTTTAATTAAGGGCCAAATTTTTTAATTTCAATCTTTTTTTTTAGCTATTAACATTTATATATTTTATATATTTATAATTAGTATTCATTAAATCATTTACATTCTAAAAAGACTTTAATCTCTATTTTAATAAAATAGAAGATTATTTAGGATTATTTTGGATTGTGAGAAAACTAAAATTTCGTAGTAAAATTTTCACAAATTGAATCCTTGATTTTAATTTTAATTCACTCGTCCTTTGTAGACAAAATAAATTCAAGAAACGTAATCGTATTCAAAGATGTGGTGGATCTTGTTATTAAGCTGCTGGTCATATCCTTCGTGGAGTATGACTTGGTATCCTCCAGCTACCTTGAAGGCAATGCACGGAGAACAAATAGATCTTGTAGATGCTAACTCTACTAATCTTATTTGGACAAGAAATACTGCGAGTAACGGCGTTTCAATTGATGGACCAGAATCCATCGATTTGATCGACTCAGGGCAATCTCCCATCAATTCTGTCGATCGCGACCGCGAACCGCTGGACGAAGTAGAGCGTATCGAACCCAGGCAGTGGCCAGGCAAGCCGGATATCCTACCGACTCGCAGTACCGCACCTTTCACCACGGAAAGGTCTTTACCGCCTAGATCTCCACAACCCACAACGTTGGCGCAAAGAGATCCTTCAACACAAAGGTTTCTTTCCCTTTTAAAAAAGAAGATTTTTCTCTTTAGAAGATTAACATTTTTTCATTCTTTAGAAATATTTGTATTGAATATATTGAGATATCAATTGTATTCAATATCGACAGCTGTTGAGTAACAAGCAAAAAAAGAGAGTGCTTTTCATGAATCTCGGAGATACAAATATGCAACAGAATTAGATTTTTTCAATTAATTTTAATTAAATTTTTACTTTAAATATGATTTGATAAATTTGATAAAATTTTATACGATTACAATATAAAGATATTAAGACATTAATCATGAACTCAATTAATTTAATATGCTGTTCGCAATTTTACGTTTGTAAGATTTCCTACGATTACTGCACCACCTCCGACGGTCACTGTCGAGGAAGTCTTCTGCGATTTCGGGCCATCACCGTCAATGCCACTTTGCGAATGGCAAAATGGCAATGGTGCTTTGGATTGGACTTCAGGAACTGGAATGGGCACCAACTGGTTGGGTGGACCATCGGGCGATGCTAGCGGCTCAATGGAGGGAGGGTAAAAAAGTCGCTGAAGATATTTGCCATTTAATTAATATAATAGAAATATATAACAAGAATCATATATTTTCTTCAGTATTAAATTAAGATTCTTGTCCTTTAACTGCAATTATATTAGATTACGACTATTAGAAAAATTGGATATGGATTTCTTCTTTTGTGTTGTAAAAAAATTATATATCCTTTCCATAGGATACATAATTCTTCTATTATACATACATCATGCCACATATATTTTTATGAGTTTTGCTATGTTATATTTATCATTTGTGTTACTGGATAATCTTGAACATAAATTAATGTATTAGATATGCCTTTCTGGAGACATCACAGGTACCTTCAAAGGATGTGAAGTTCAAGAGTTCCGGAGGTCTTTTACACAGTCCGCAATTGGGCAGCACCGGGGTATCTGGCACTTGTTTTATGTTCAAATACACCATGGACGGTCTCAGTATCGCAGGACTACGAGTATTGCTTCATGTTGGAACGGACGCGTTCTCATTTAAAAAGGAACAGCCAGATGTGACAGAGGAATTGCCTGTAGAAAATATCACAGTGTCTTGCGAACCGGCAAATCTGCCAGAAATCGTAGACGAGCGCGTAATGTGGCACGCGCAATATTACACGCTCGGAGCATGGCAGCAGGCTCAAATACTTTATACTTATCCTGAATTACACTCGGTACATTATTGTAACTTGATTCAGTCAAAATTTAATTAGTAAACACGAAGTTCTATAATTAGTACAGAAAATTAGCTTTATGTTAAAATTATTGATACTGAAGAAATATATCATGTTTTCCAACTGCTTTTGTAGTTTATTCAAATAGCGTAGTGATTGTTCAATAGATATAAGTTGAAGATATAAATTTCGATGAAAAAATTAATATTAGAGAGATTTTCAAATTTATTTACAAATATATAATTTATTTGTCAAAGTCACAACTCATCATATTGGAACATACCAAATTTTTCTTCTAAACTATAATTTTCTATATATTGCTCATATTTTCAGCGCTTCGTGTTTCATGATTATCAATATTATCAATATTATCAGTGTCTCTAGAAAATAATAAAAATTTTGCCAATTAGATAGTTATTGAAGGCGTGCCAGTAGACTCCACGGATCCATCGCGTCTGTATCGCGGATATATCGCTATCGACGACATAGATCTGCAGCCTGGTACGTCGTGCGTTGGATTCTGTAATTTTGCCGCTGGCTTCTGTGACTGGAACAATGATGCGGAAGATGATTTCGACTGGACTATAGTGAGTGCTATTAAGTTTTATGTAACTTTATTATTCAGCGCTTATATGTTGATAGTTTGAGAATATATATTTTTAGAGTCGTGGAAGCGCAAATCCCACGACCGGTCCAGCAATGGATAGTTCCAGCGACCGTGCCACAGCCGGTGGTTACGCTTTCATTGATTCCGGATTCCCGCGAAGACCTGGCGACACGGCGAAACTCATAAGTTCGAGCTTCCCAGCAACAATGTTGGATGCACCAATGTGCATGCATTTCTGGTTCCACATGTTTGGAACTGGAATCGGTTACCTAAAGTTATTTCTACGTCATTTTCGCAGTTCAGATACACAGCTACAAGAGATTTGGGGTCTGTCCGGAAATGCGGGCAATGCCTGGTTCATGTCACAAGTTACAATCAGCTCCCTCGATGATTATCAGCTAGTTTTTGAAGCATCAGTAGGAATCACTGGCATGGGGGACATCGCAATCGATGATATTTCGTATGGGCCAGGTGCTTGCCCTGGTAGGTTCTTAAGTGTTATTTAAAATTTACATTAAAACGAGAAATTAGATTTCATATTTGCTCGCGTAAAACTATCTTTACAAATGTTAATTGTAGTAAGTTGAGATTCTCTTGCTAATAAATTGAAAATATATTTTATAAATTCGGGAATACTTACGGTTTTCTTGTATTTTCCAAAAACTTAAATATCTCGATGAAAAAAAATATAGAAGTTTTTAAAAACGCATTTTAAGGAAGAAAAAAATAAAACTTTAAATAATATAATAACTTTAAATTGGCGTCCGCATAAGTCCTACTTTGGGTCCTATTGCTCCTTTCACTAACAATAAGTCTTTCTATTGAAAGAGAGATTTCATTGGAGCCAACGTTTATCATTGATGTGCCCCTCAGTCAACCTAATTGGTGTGCGAGGAGAACCTGCAGGGCAGATAAGAGCCCTTTTAGAGCTCTCTTCCGCTCCCGCCTGGCTCTCTTTTCCGCTCTATTGCGATTCTTCTTAAAAGGACAGGATCCTCAGTGTCAGCTGATCCTGATTTAGAGACCGCCATGCCTCCAGGGCCTAAACGAGCTTTTTCAGCCGCAATCATTCCAGCCTCGGTCTCCAAGGTCCCGCTGTTCAAATTCTCGACCTCCATGCTAACTTCATTTGATGTTCGACTAAGATCCATTTTGATCCCACAAGTATCTAAGGAACTAAATGATCCACTCACGCTGCTCACGCAGAGCCCCACATGCGTGGGTAAGGCTAAATATTCTGGGATTTCGTCCGGTTCCCTAGAGCCATTGACAGCGACACTGCTTCCTCAGTGCCATGTAACTCTCGCCTAGATAGCTCCCAACTTGGTGGGGGGAGGGTGATCCGCGGCAGTGGATCACGCCTTGGCCCCATGCAAGATTTTATATCTGAGGAACCGTTTATAGCCACCACTGTTCGGAGGGATTCATGCAGGGTTTCACACCCGGAGACTGATACTTCCTCCGGACGTCCTCCGATCCGCCACCTGGAGATGTGCTCAGTGGATAATCTAACCCATAGAGCCACGAAGAATGCGGACTTCATCGGAAATTTTAATGTAATTCAGGAACTAAATTTCATATAGACAAAATTTGTTACTTTAGAAAAAACCTCTATTTTTTCTTTTTAAAATGCAAAAACTTCTTTATGATTATTTTCGCCAAGATACCTTAATGTACATAAAAAGCGAGAAAATCGTAAGTGTTTCCAAATTTATGATATTGTATATAAGGCGGTCTCATCATATTTTTCTTCAAACACATTTTAAGATCTGAGTCTGCTTTAAAAATGTTAGCTTAATATTAAAATGGCTGATTTGCATTTAATCTCTCGAAGCATTCCGGATTCGATTCTGAAGTCTATCCTATATACTGATACAAATTTTCTGCTTGAAATTGTTTTCTCATCGCATTATAAGGAAGGAAACAAGAAAGCTAATACTATGATATACATAATAAATTTAAATTTGCTGACTGATGACAGTCGAGACGTTGCCTATGTCTTGCAAATGTCTCGACTCTCAGCAATCAGTAGACATCAATTATGAGTCACAGTGTTATCTTTTTTGTTTTTTTACCTATAATTTGATGAAAAGTTAACATATGAAATAAATCTCGGAATCAAATCTGGGACGCTTTGAAAGAATAAATAGTATGTATCATTTTGACATTAAACTAATATTTCATCTCTTGCTTCATTACATCGATCAGTACTTGATTTCACAAACCGATTTTTAATCCCTTTGTATTGATTTGATAGTTTCACCTCAAGTGGCTGCTCCGATATCGCGGGATTGCACCTTTGAGATTGATGAATGTGAGTGGATTAACTCACGAGATCCAGATCGTGTCGATTGGGAAAGAGTATCTACTCAGGTGTTAGGCCCGAGGAATCAAAGGAAACCGTACAGCAGTGGACACACAATTAATCGACGCAATGAATATTTTTTGGGCCTTGGACGTCTTCGAGGTGGTCCACGATCATCTGGAGGTGGTACCGCTCAGCTAGTCAGTCGACAGATGAAGGCTTCCGAAGAACCGCTCTGCATTACATTTTGGTATTTTATGTTCGAGCCCTTCATTGATTCCACAGGACCTAGTTTAGGTAGAGTTTAAAAAAATCGAAATATTTGATCGAGAGAGAGAGAAAGAGCGAGAGAAAGAGAGAGAGAGAGAGAGAGAGAGAGAGAGAATATTTTATCTTTGAAATGAATAATTAATTTTGTAACTTTTTATGATTTAGATTTCATGTTTCCTTATTTAATGATTTTATTACAATGATTTTATTTCTTAATTGATTTAAATGGTATTATCTTTAAAAAAAAATAGAGAATCTAAAAATTCAGTTCAATAGAATTGATTGTTGTTAGTCTGATTCCTTTCAAAATGAATGCAATTTACCGATACAATGCGAGCAATGTTTTTAATTTTATAGGAGTTTTGCGATTATACGTGCAAACAGAGAGTGATAGTTCGAAAGCTAAACCTATATGGCAATTATACAATAATCAAGGTCCCACATGGAACTACGCTCAAGCTAACATCAATCAAAATACAGACTTTAATATCGTATTTGAGGGCACTTGGGGTCCAAACAGAGCTACTGGTAGCATAGGAATTGATGATATCTCCTTTTATACCGGAAATTGCAGTGGTAAATAATTTTCCCCTTTTTCTCATTTCTTTCTTCTGAAATAAATATTTATTTCTTTTGAAGTATAGTACTATTCTCTCTTACCTAATTTTATACATTAAATTTATGTTTTATATTTACATACAGTGAAACCAACGAGTGCAGTCGTTCGTCTAGAAGATTGTAGCTTTGAGAAGGATTTATGTGGATGGGAGAACATAACTATTTCTGATAACCGTGCTGTAATGTGGCAGCGTGCGTTTCAGACCCATCGACCGGCTCAATTATTGGACAGAACTTTTGGTGCGCCTGGCGATTTTGTATTCTTTGACATCTTTACAACAAACAAGGAATCAACGAAGGTTCAATTACAATCGCCTATCATTAATGCTTCGCCCGATGAAGAGTTTGTATGTTTCACTTTTTGGTTCGCTGCTTTTGGCGTGGAGGAGTCTACCACTCTACGAGTAATTAAAATGCCTACCGAAGAAACTGAGGGAGAGAGTGAAGGCGAACAGGAGCAACCGGTATGAATGTTACATATAAAACTGAATATAATATTTAAAATATCACTTATTGTATATTCTTTTGAGCTCTCTGGTATAAAATAAATTTTAATTTCAATTTTAATATTAAATGCATGGAACGAGCATTTTTTATGAAACAGAGATGTGGTTTATTTTGATTCATTTTTTTCTAAACCTTTAAATTTTATTATTGTAGTTATGGTCATTGACAGCCAAAGGATTAAATAATCCACGACCGGTATGGATGGCGGCACAAGTGGCAATTGAAGCGCGAACTCCATATCGACTTATTCTTGAGGGAAGCGCCAGTAATGGAGGCTTCGCTGTTGACGATATAAAATTTCAACCTTTATCCTGCACAAGTAAGACTGATAAAATATAAGAATAGCAGGTGGAAGCAAATAGTATCACAAATATTTGTGTTTCTTTCTTCAGTTCGACCACCCAGTGCTCAACCAATCCAAAGCGAGGCTCAATGAAAAAAATCATCTAATAAGTTTCTCTTAACGTTGAAATAATCGTTTTTATCAAGCATTTAGGATTTATACTTGTAATATTAATATTGTACTTAATTACATTATCAATAGAATAAACCATTTTATATATAATATAATATAAACTATTTTAAGTAGAATAAATCATTTTATATAAAATAAACTATTTTAATTAAAAAAAAAATAGTTTGTGTTATGCAAAATCATCTTCGTATAGCCCAAAAAATCTTTATATGATTAAACAAATTAGATATACATTTATAAAAAGTTCTATTATAATTTACAAACAATAAATTGTAATATAAATAATAAATTGTAATATAAATTTTATTAAAATAAATATTGTTTTACAAAGATTGTGTTTATATAAACACTTGTTTTGTAATGTACAGAATTATAATTAAGACATTAAAATGGATATCACGAATATAATGATAAATTGTATATGATGATCCTGCCAAAGAAATCAGTGCTTTCATTAAATACAAATTTAAAAACTTTGGCTCTGACCTGATTTTTTAAATTAAATCGCTGTAGTTTGTTCTTATTTTCAGGAGAAAAAGATTCAACAACTATTAACTCCTTTTTGTCATTACCAGCCTCTATATGACAATTTTTTCCAGCAAATCCACCTTGAAATTCAACCTCAAAACTGGAAAGACTGCATTCTTCTTTAAAGTTAATAAGAACCCACTGTGGACTTCCCTGTTATTTATATTATATGTTATATTATGTTTGTCATATTAAAATATATAGTCAAGTATATGAAGAACTGATTCATAATAAAACTTGGTTACTTACTGCATCAGAATTCCAACATGTTTCACTGCAATTATCAAACATATACATTTTTCCATAAGATTGAACATTCTTATTTAGCACAGAACTCACCCTAAATAAAATATCAAATCATTATTAAAGCATTTCTTTTTCGATATATTTAAATGTATATGATAGAATATAACAACTTTCTAAGCAAATTTCTTTTTCATAATCATTTCTGTTATTTACTTTATTTTATTACAAACATAAAACAGATAAAACTAACCGACATTCGAAGTTATTTTCTGTCAACAGAGTAGACATATCGGTATCTTTATTTTTTTTTCTACAAGAAATAATTATATCATATTTGTGTGATTAAGAAATAAAATTTCTCGTTAATTATCCGTTTAACAAAATCAGAGGAAGAGTATTTCTTTCCGTTTTATAAATTAGTTTCTTTTTTTTCAAACTTCTCTCCAACGTGATAAAACGATATTTTCTCTATTTTTTTTTGCTTCTCTCTGGCACTCTGTATTCTAAAATTTCTGAATTCGTTGTAAACCAATTGTAAACAATTCCATTCCATTTCCGTATTGTGTATTTTAGATCCTACGTACTTAAACACAATAGACACAGGCAATAGACACAGACAACAGGAAATAACAAACCGTCCAATCAGAGCTCTGATATATAAATTCGATATTATTCCAGAGCTCTGATTGGACAGCTCGTTCGTCTATTGTGTTTAAGTCTTTACGTATACTACAGATTTTTAGTACAATTTTGGAACACGGCCATTAATATTCCAACTTACTGGAAACCGTGTATTCCGATGTAACTGATATCTGATAGATTGAAATCTTAATACGTATTCCTGTTCCTAATATTTGTTCTATTGTGTGCAAGTCCTATAAGCTGATGTTCCATCATGGATCGAAAATTTACAGCGGAACAGCGCTACCAATCACTCTGCAGTCATTATTCTTTCGATATACAATATATCGGCCTATGTTATTATCGGCGTATATTATACATTTTTAGCACTGGCAGTGAATTTTGGAACACAGCCATATTAGCAATTAAGAGGTCTGTTTTTTGTAGCTGAACTTTTAGAACTTAAAGTGAGATAGGTACATGTTTAATATTTGATAAAAGCATGAAACGAAGTTCTAGTGTAGTCTAATGAAGGGTATCAATAGCCTAATTTCCATCGAGAAAACATTCCCCTGTCGTTCGATTGTAATGTCTAGTTCACACTAGACGCGATGGGCGATGAACGATGATATCCAATAAAAGCTGTGCTTTTTCTCGTGACGACATAAAGCAAAGCTCTTATTGGATATCGCTCGTCGCTTATCGCATCCAATGTGCAATAGACATAACAAGGAATACTGTAGTTGGTTGCTTTTACATTCTAATCCGGATTAAACTCTCGGTGAAAACTAGACCAATCATGAAACTTTATCCCTAGGATAGAAAATGAAAATTTTCTCTATTAATTTCAATGGTAAAAATTTTTATTTTTCACTTTCCATCTTAGGAATAAAGTTTCATGATTGATACTCAGGAACCAAAAATAGACCAATATTTCTTTTTACAATATTTGGGGCAACGTTTTGATTGGTCAAAAATCAGTTGCCATGTTCCAGAATGTACAGCTGCGCGTAGTGCGCATTCTCGAAAATAAAAATAGGCCTAGTTTACATCGTGCACTGTGTCGTTAACTAGTAACTTTCTATTAAATTATTTTAATTTCAGCAATGTATTTAAAGAATGATGTACTAAATTGATATAATATACATCATAATGATTAATTAAATGTATATGTTTTAACATATCGCCGAAATTAAGATTATTCAATAGAAAGTTACTAGTTCTAGTATCTGTATCAAGTGTATAATGTAAACTAGGCCATACCTTATATTCTCCGGCCATTCTAGGCCATTCTACGAAAGAATATGGAAGAAGGTGGACGTTGAAGGATCTTGTTATTTCGTCGTGTTGCTGATTCTTTAAAACGATACGATTTTGAGACGAAGCAACGCATACAAAATTTTACACGAGATTAAATCGTCGTTACTCTGAAGCATGGCAGAGTATCTCGACTCTGAAGCGGACGTGAGCGAGGTAAAGTCTTTTCTTTCCATTTTCTCGCTACGGGAGGTCCTACGCAAAAATCTTGTACGACGAAGCGCTGCAATGACATTTGGTACTAATAACGTGTGCGATTGTATATTATAGGGTGAGGAGGAGTTGGACCAGAATGAGAAGAAAAAACTGAGAAAGTTGAAGGCGGTGGAGGAGAGCGACGACGAGGAGGAAGGTAAAGAAAGTTTTCTTTTGCGCAAGCTTTTCGCGGTTTTTTTTATGTATATGATTCTTGACAGATGCCGATTTATTGATGATAAACTATTCCAATTATTTCATAGTTTGCTGTTTTTTATTGGAATCTCTAAAATCTGCTCTAAAAGTAATTGTTGATTTTTATTTAGTAATTTCGAAATATTTTGTTTATTTCTTTTCCCCTTTTTTTCTAATTTTCTCTCATCTCTTTGTAATCCTGATTTATTTTCCTTTTCCTTCTCTCCTTTATTATTTGCTTTCTCTTTTTAATTCATTATTGCACTCAATAAGAATTGTTTAACAAAAATAACTGTTTAGAGTTATTTTTATTATTTATTAATAATTAATTTAATCAGGCCTTGTTCTATACTATCAGTATTGAAAATTTTTGGTTTATGTTATGTATAAATTTTCAGTACTGGCAGTATACAAAACAGAGCCTCAGAGAGATGTTCTTTTACTAATGTTAAAAAAACTTAATTATATATTAAGTTTAATTATATCTTAATTTATATATACAAAGGTTTGTATAAAAATACTTAAGTAAATAAGATAGAATATTTCAATAATAATTTGAGATATTGCTATAATAGTTCTATGACAAAAATCATTATTTAATCTTTTTTGTCATTAAAACAGTCAGTTTAAGTGGCTAGTGAAAATGCATCTTAATTCTTATTTCTTTCATGTAGCATGGAACATTCTAGCAATGTTGCTGAAATGTTCCATGCTACTGAATGCAGATAGCATGGAACATTTCAGCAACATTGCTAGAATGTTCCATGCTACATGAAAGAAATAAGAATTAAGATGCATTTTCACTAGCCACTTAAACTGACCGTTTTAATGACAAAAAAGATTAAATAATGATTTTTGTCATAGAATTATTATAACAATATCTCAAATTATTATTAGCAATTAAGTTATTCCAATTGCACTGAATTCTTTTATCTGGATCAGCAGTGAAGAAAAAGAATAGATTAGGTTACATATATTGTGGTCAACGCTGTCCAATAAGATCTGTTCGATAAGATGCAGCAGTGTTTGAATGTTTGACGCTTGTACTACAAAATTTTAGTCGCTGGAATAGCAACACATGAAATTATACCTTCAAGTTGCTAGAGAAAAAAATTGTCTAAAAGATTTTAAAAGTAGAAGATTCAAAGAACTTGTAATTGCTTTATTTGATATTGCAAAAAGCATTGCAGGAGTTACTTTATTTGATGCTTTATTTGCAATTTACATTATATTTACAATATAGATATTATCTTGTGTGAAGTAAATAATAAAATTGATTATTTATAAAGATTTTTTCTGATTACTAATTTCTTGTATATTTCCACTTTCACAAAAATGTTCATTATTATTTTAAGCTTGTATATTTTTTTAACTTTTTAAATGCTTAATATATTTTGTTTTTCATGTTTAGCTTTAAAAATGCTAAACAAAATTTAAGTAGTATTAAGTGACATTCTGTAATTGAATGTATCTTTTAAAAAGAAGTGATTTATATTTTGTGTTATATCAAATAGAGGCTTTTAAAAACAGATTAGAGCAAAAAAAATGGAATACCATTTAAAAAAACATTTTTTTCCCTAATGCCAGGTTTTTTCCTAGGAAAATAATACTAAAAAGTTCTCTACACAGAAGTCGTAAATGGTTGTGGAGTCTTAAGTCGTAGGAAACCAACCAATCACAATCGAATATAAGGAGAATACTCGATTAGAATTGATCAGTTTCCTACGACTTAACACTCCACGACCATCTACGACTTTTATGTAGAAGATCTTATTCTATATTCATGATGTACAGCATTAACATATATATATTTTTTTATACTATATACATATATTTTATAGATAATAAGGACCAATAAACACTGCTATTATTTTTTTAATATGTGTATTAGTAGATTAGTTTCTAATACATTATATCTAATATTAATTTTTTTAATTGTTATTTATTTACATACTTATGTATGTATCTGTACAGTGTACAATATAAACATATTTTGATCAGTGAATACGTGGACCATTATTTTTTTTCTGTTTCTATCTTATTCTTTTTATATGTATATTTATTTAATTAAAAAAGATTTACTTCTAATACATCATATTTAATTTATATTAATTTTTGGAATTATAATTTATTTGTATTTGTACATATGTATACGTATGGTGTGCAACATTGATACGATATATTTTATAGATGATGAGGATCAGTTGCGCGAGGAACTGAAAGATTTGATAGATGACAATCCCATAGAGGAAAGCGAAGGTGAAGACAGTGACGGTTCTGATCATCATAAGAAGCGTAAGAAAAGTGATGATGAGGATTTTGATGATCGCTTGGAAGATGAAGACTACGATCTGATTGAAGAAAATTTAGGCGTTAAGCTTGAAAGAGTATGCTTCTATACATCTTGGATTATTCTTAAAAAAAATAGAGAGAATGTTAATTAAACAATATTAAATATTTTACTTTGCATTACAGAAACGTTTTAAACGTCTTCGAAGAATCCAAGATGAGGAATCAGAGGAAGAACAAGAAAAAGAAGCAGATGAAGAAAGGGACGCTATTGCTAATGAATTGTTTGAAGGTTCCGGAGATGTAAGTCACATGAATATTAAATTCGACACAGTTAATTTTGAGTGTTAATTTTGGGAAAATACTTAAAAATTTATATAACATTATCTGCAATATTCGTTTATGTAATATGTACTTTGTTGCTTCTTGTTGAATTCTTATTTTACGTAAATTATACAAATATAAACGCGTGTCTATGTATATGTGTCACATTTGTATTTGTTAAATACACATGCATACTTATATTAGGAAAGGGATGTTATTACGGTATGTAATGCTTGTGTAAGGTCTGCGATACACAAAAGTGCAATATTTTTATTTATTTCTTTGTATTGGTCTTAGGAGGACGAAAGACGGAGTGAACGAAGTCATAGGCCGGAGGCAGATACCTTTGAGGAAGGTAGTGATGAAGGCGAATACACTGATGCGGATGATTTTATTGTTGACGATGATGGTAGACCTATCGCAGAGAAAAGAAAGAAAAAGAAGCCAATATTTTCTGATGCGTATGTTGTGATATTTAATGATTTTTTAAAATGTTTTATAATATTTATATTAACATCTATCTATCTTTAGCATAAGTTAAATTTACATTATTTAGATAAAAGAATATCTTTTTCTTGTTTATAGAGCATTGCAAGAAGCACAGGACATTTTTGGTGTTGATTTTGATTATAATGAATTTGATAAATACGGCGAAGAGGATTATGAGGAAGAAGAGGAAGAAGAAGAAGATGAATACATGGATGAAGATGCTGATATTGAACGGCCGCGGCGACCGAAGAAGCAGTTGAAGAAAAAGACCACGAGGAAGAGTATCTTCGAGATTTACGAGCCTAGTGAATTGAAACGCGGTCACTTTACTGATATGGATAATGAGGTACGACATAATAATATGTAGTAATGCTAAACAACATCAGCGGCGTTGCGTAAATGTACCAGTATTTTTTATATTGAATTTGAATACATTTTATTCTTTTTGTATTATGCATTGTCTTTAAAAGTATTATAATATAAACAACAAATCAGTGGCATTGGGTAAATGTAACATATTTTTTTTTTTACAAATCTTATATCGAATTTTTAAATATTTAGTTTTTCTATATTTTGCATAGTTTCGAAAATATTAGAATATAGAGAAAAGTATTATAATATAAAAAATTTTTAATTTCTATATTGAGATACATAATATAAGAATTAATAATTAAATTTGGATTATAATACAGAAATTTTGTATTACATCTTAAATTTAACACAAAAATATATGTAGGAAGTACATATAAATATTAACAATGTTTTGTCGCCTAAAATGCAACAAACATTATTGTATATTTATAAATAGTATATTGTATATTTATAAATATAATATAATATATTGTTTCCAAATCTATCACTTATGAAATCTGTTTCAAAATTGCAGATACGTACTACAGATATACCAGAAAGAATGCAACTTAGATCTGTACCAGTCACATCAGTTCAGGAAGGTTCTGATGAACTGGATCTCGAAGCAGAATGGATTTACAAGCAAGCATTTTGCAAACCTACAGTCTCCATTCAGGATGCCCACTTGAATGCTGAGGCTAAGGAACGAGCACGAAAAGGACCACAGACTATCGGCAAGATCAAGAAAGCCTTGGATTTTATGCGCAATCAACACTTTGAAGTCCCTTTTATATCTTTCTATAGAAAGGAGTATGTGCTGCCCGAGTTGAACATTAATGACTTGTGGAAAGTTTATAAGTTTGACGCGAAATGGTGTCAGTTGAGCCAACGGAAAGAGAACCTGCTCAAACTATTTGATAAGATGCGCAATTATCAACTGGATGAAATTATGAAGAATCCGGACGCACCGTTGCCAGATAACGTGCGAGTGATTAAAGATGACGATATTGAGCGATTGAAGAACGTGCAGACAAGTGAAGAGCTCAATGATGTCTATAATCATTTCATGTTGTATTATAGTCACGAGATTCAGGCGATGCAGGAATCCGTACGACAGAAGGAGAAGCAGGCACGACGAGAAGAGAGGATTCAGCGACGTAAACAACAAATTGCTGAGGCAGAAGAAAATGGAGAAGATCCGCCGGAGGAGGAAGAAATGCCGGAGGAAGAAGAAGTCGACGATACGCTGAAGCAAGCTGTTAGAAGCGGCCCATACTCAATCTGTCGAAAAGCCGGTTTAGATGGTTTAGCGAAAAAGTTTGGTCTAACACCCGAACACTACGCCGAGAATCTGCGTGATAATTATCAGCGTCACGAGGTCGATCAGGAACCAACCGAACCGACGACAATCGCGACCGAGTATTCCAGTTCGCGATTTAAAACTGCGGAAGAAGTATTGAAGGCTGCTCAGCTGATGGTGGCGATTCAGTTGGCACGCGAGCCGCTCGTGCGTAAATGCGTGCGCGAGATGTACATGGAACGCGCTAAGATGTCTGTGAAGCCAACGAAGAAGGGCATTAAAGAGATTGATGAGAATCATCCAATCTACACAATGAAATATCTGAAGGACAAGCCGGTGCGTGATTTAGTAGGTGTTCAATTCTTGAATCTGATGATTGCCGAGGAGGACAAACTCATTACGATTACACTTAGTGATACTATTGAGGGTAACACCAGCAATAATTATGTCGACGAAATGAAGCAGCTCTATTGCCGTGATGAGTTCAGCAAACTTGTACAAGATTGGAATGCCTTGCGTGTAGGCAGCGTCGAAATCGCCCTTAATCGCATGGTAATACCACATCTAAAGAAAGAGTTGCGGGCAAATTTAATCGCTGAGGCGAAGGAATGCGTGATGCGCTCGTGTTGCCGTAAGATGTACAATTGGATTAAAGTCGCGCCGTACAGCTGTGAGTTCCCCGAAGAAGAGGATGAGGAATGGGACACCAGTAAAGGCCTGCGCGTCATGGGCTTGTCTTACGTGCCTGATTATTCGCAGGCAGCTTTTACTTGTTTGATCGCGGCTGATGGAGAATGTACAGATTACCTGCGCTTACCGCATCTGATGAAGCGCAAGAACAGTTATCGCGAAAGCGAAAAGACGCTGAAGGAGGCCGATTTACTAGCGTTAAAGAACTTTATAGCCACGAAGAAGCCACATGTGATCGTGGTGGCTGGCGAGTCTCGGGAAGCAATGATGATCGCTGCTGATATCAAGGAGTGTATCACGCATTTATCGGAAGAAGAACAGTTTCCTAATATCCAGGTGGAGATATGCGACAATGAACTCGCCAAGATCTATGCCAATAGTAACAAAGGAAATTCGGAGTTTCGGGATTATCCGGAATTGTTACGTCAGGCTATTTCATTGGCGAGAAGGATGCAGGATCCATTAGTAGAATTCTCACAATTATGCACGGCTGACGAAGAGATTCTCTGCCTCAAATATCACAATTTGCAGGATCAGTTACCTAAGGAAGAACTGCTGGAAAATCTATATTTGGAATTCGTAAATCGCGTGAATGAAGTTGGCGTAGATGTGAACAAGGCAGTCCAACAAGCATACTGCGGCAACCTTGTTCAATTTGTTTGCGGTCTTGGTCCACGAAAAGGTCAGGCATTGATCAAGATGCTGAAGCAAACAAATCAACGATTAGAGAACAGAACGCAGTTAGTTACAGCATGTCATATGGGACCAAAAGTATTCATCAATTGCGCTGGATTTATCAAAATCGACACTAATAGTCTTGGTGACAGTACTGAAGCGTACGTAGAAGTGCTCGATGGTTCACGCGTACATCCCGAGACTTATGAATGGGCTAGAAAGATGGCAGTTGATGCACTGGAATATGACGACGAAGACGCCAATCCTGCCGGCGCTTTGGAGGAGATACTCGAATCGCCAGAACGCTTGAAAGATTTGGATCTCGACGCTTTCGCAGAAGAACTCGAGCGGCAAGGTTTCGGTAATAAATGCGTTACTCTCTATGATATCAGAGCCGAGTTAAACAGCCGATACAAGGATCTCCGTGTATTATATCAATCGTCGAGCGCGGAAAAATTGTTCGATGTTTTGACAAAGGAAACACCCGAGACTTTTTACGTCGGCAAGCTAGTGTTGGCTACCGTGGTCGGCATCAGTCATCGAAAACCACAGGGCGATCAACTTGATCAGGCGAATCCGGTGCGAAATGAAGAGACTGGTCTGTGGCAATGTCCTTTCTGTCTGAAGAACGACTTTCCTGAATTATCGGAGGTATGGAATCACTTCGATGCTGGCGCTTGTCCGGGTAAAGCTACCGGCGTGAGACTGCGACTGGACAATGGTATCTCCGGTTATATTCACATCAAGAATCTGTCGGACCGGCACGTTGCAAACCCCTGCGAGAGAGTCGGTATGGGACAAATCATTCATTGCCGGATCATTAAAATTGAGGTAGACCGATTCAGTGTCGAATGTACCAGCAAGAGCAGCGATCTCGCTGACAAAAATCATGAATGGAGGTAAGTAGATTATATAAACATACAAAATAATGTTAATAAATAAATAAAGTATTTCTATTTAGATCTATCCTTTTTGCAATCATGAATAAAGTTTGCAAAAATAAAAACAGATCATATATCTTAGTTTAAAATATAGTGATATAATTTTTTAAAAATATATTACCGTGTACATTATTATAAGTTATAATTTAATGTGCAGGCCACAGCGAGATCCATTTTATGACACCGAATCCGAGCAAAGAGATATAAAGGTAGAAGAGGATGCGAAGAAGGCAAAACAGCGGCAGATTTATGTGAAACGCGTTATCGTCCATCCATCTTTCCATAATATCAGTTTCGCCGAGACTGTTAAATTAATGCAGACAATGAAGCAAGGCGAAGCAATAGTGAGACCGAGTAGCAAAGGCGCCGACCATTTGACAGTCACGTGGAAAGTCACTGATGACATTTTACAGCATATCGACGTTCGTGAAGAGGGTAAAGAGAATACTTTTTCATTGGGACAAAGCCTGTGGATAGGCAACGAGGAATTTGAAGATCTAGATGAAATTATCGCTCGACATGTAAATCCTATGGCCGCTTATGCCTCCGAATTGCTGGATTTCAAATACTATAAGTCCACTGTAGAGGGAATCAAGGATAAAGCGGAGGAGATACTAAAAGAACAGAAAAAGGAGAATCCTAATGGAATTCCATACATCATATCAGCAGCTAAGGTAAAGTGTATATACAGTATATATAAGTGTATATATACAGCTAATTTTTTACTAGTATGTAACATAGCATTTTTCTGAAAATCTTTTTATTTTTAATTTAAAAAACAATTTCGTTTGTTTTTCTTTCAGACTTATCCTGGAAAATTCTTACTCTCATATTTGCCGCGCACTCGTTGCCGTCACGAGTATGTCACAGTGACATCCGAAGGCTTCAGATTTCGGGCGCAGATGTTCGGTAGAGTAAGCGATCTATTACGCTGGTTCAAGGAACATTTTAGGGATCCCGTTCCTGGACAATCCACTCCTAGTACACCGCGCGGTGCGATGACTTCTAGAACACCTTACACTACTACGCCAGGAACAGTCAGCGGTAAGTCTTTATTGTCATTGTAAACTATTGTCAGTCACTCTTAAATCATAGTATAGATCAAATTGTATATTTTATTTTAAAAAAACTTTATTTTTCAAAATTAAGTCATTTTGTACACATACACACATTCTATGTTATCAATTATTTTACTTACTTTTTCGCATACATTCGCTGAAATGAAATAAAACGCACAAGTACATACGATTTTGTCATAAATTAAATGAAATGTACAAATATATGTGTTAATTACTATTACAATTGCTATTGTTTCAGGAATGAATCAAGAAGCAATACAGCGAGTTGCACAGAATCTTCCACATCACATGTTGCATTCGTTATCACAAGTGGCGAATCAAACGCCACATCATTATCCGCCACACACCCCGGGAGCGGCTAGTACTACCGGCTATGGCGGAGGACATACGTATCCCAATACGCCGTACACGCCATCTGGTCAAACTCCGTTTATGACCCCGTATCAGACGCCGCATCATACGCCGCATCATAGCCAGCCCACTCCCAGATACGGTCAACAAACCCCTAGCCATCATCAAGGGCCCTTTGTACATCCACCGCCGCCCTCGATGACACCCAGCCATCACAGATCTGCTCAATCGCACAGACCTACACCGCCCTTGTCTACTCCTTCCGGTGATCCCATGGATTGGAAGAAGGCCGCCGAAGCATGGGCACGTTTAAAAAGCGGTCCTCGAGTCTCGTAAGTATAATAAGTAAATACGGATTAAATAACATCGTTTTCAATTTTTCAATTAAAAATTGTTGATGTATATAAGACAATGTTTTTCATTCGATTATCGTCAATGATTAAATGTGCTTGCAGCGGATCGACGCCTAGATACGAAGAGTCTAGAAAAACTCCGCGTAGCTATGACGAATCATCTGGTAGAACGACGCCTTCCGGAAGAAGTAGACCTTCCACACGTACTCCATCATATAAATCTCCGCGAGGTACTCCACACACAAATTCTAGTCCACGGAGTATGTCCCTCAGCGGAGATGGTACTCCTTTATACGACGAGAGCTAACGGGATTGTGCATAGCTGATTTATATTTATTAGTTACATCTCATATTATGCTATGTATGAAATAGTAAGAATACGCGTCGCAAAACATCGTCAATCGCTCGCGTCGAATCGATCATTGATCGTTTCATGCAACATGCGTAATGAATTCCACTTTCTTGCGGATTTTGTTTGCAAATCAAGAAAGGAATCGTCGATTGATTATTATAAACTACGGTGTTGTACTGTAATTTATTTATTATGTAATATTTCCGCGGTTTCTTCCTATGTACATAATAATAAAATTTTATGGAAACTTTATGAAGGCCTCACGAATACGCTCTGCAATTTCTTGATTCACTTTCCTATACATGACATCAATGAGAAAAATAATTTGAATAAAAAATTGGAATTTACTATAATTTTCGAACGGTTTTTATTTATCAATTACTATAGAAAGATATTAAATATATAAGTCAAGATAGAATCATAATATTTTACTCTATTAGATTTTATCTTTATCTTAGTCATCAAGATATATATTTTATATTAGTCATAATATTTTAACGGTTGATAAGATAGCGTTGAAAAATTATTGTAACTGAATTATTATTCAAAGATATATTTTATATTTTTCATTGATGCCATCATGTTCATAATATAGAGAATTGATCTAATTACTTATCGTATCAGTAATATAACATCTTTTGAATATAAATACTGCTTATTTACAGATTTCTATACATAAATACCTGGACTATGTCACAATCAGAAAAATGAAAGTATTCCAAATGGTCTCAAAAGAGGTAGTGACCGTTTTAAATAAATTTAAAGTTGTCGGTAATGATAACGCTACTTCATAAAATATATGGATTCACATGACATAACTAAAAAACTTGTCTCGGACTAATTCATAACTAGCACGTTAACGATCTAGATATTCTATAGAAATCTGTCCTATATATATTAAGTCTTTGTAAGAAAATATCTGTACAATATTTAATTGTTCAAAATAATGTCGCATTTACTTGACATCGTTAAAGCTTGCAGTTGATTTTATTTAATCCTTGAATAAAGACGAAAGATGATTATCTTTTGTATTTGTATCGACTATAAAAAAAAAAAGAATAAAATAACATTCAACATTCACAAAATAATATATACATATATGATGATAAATATGTAGAAAAATATTTTTTTTCTAAATTAAATTTTCGCGTGTTTGTTATCAATATACAAAATAATATACGGAATTACCGTCCGAGATTATACAAACGATTCTTCGTCTTCCGATAGGGCGTCTTCTGATTGCGAAATACTTTTATAATAATTACATGTGACATTTTGCCGCTTCCTTAATGCCATGGTATATCGTGATTCTGAATTTACATTTTTGTTTGTCTTAAGTTTGCGTACATACTGCAAAAAAAAGATACAATATAATTTTTTTCTTGAAAATATATGATAAGCAAAATGACTGTTTTGATTGATTTCAATGTTACCTTTCGCCGAGATGCTTTTTGCTTCTCTTCGCTGGAATCGGTAGAGCTCATCAACTTCCGTCGTTTGCGACGGACAGATTTCCTCGAGTTATCAGATCTCTTTGCATTGTTCGCAGCATTGACCTTATGTGATTTTTTAGGATCTTGAGACTTTTCAGTAACAATCATTTAAATTAAAAGAATCCATAAACTTTTTATTAATGAACTTATTTTTAACACAAATATAATTATACAAACTTACTTGATTTTTATTTATATCTGAAGTATTTGATTCAGGCATTATTTGTTTATTTACATTTTGCTTCTGTGATGTATTCTTAGAAGTCCCATTTTGTTTATTTGTTTCATCAGTGTCCTATATATTTCACAACAAAATATGTACAATTATAATAAAAGCAGATGTAAATATTTCTGCAATTATAGAAATTTTTACCACAATATTCCTTTGAATTTCTCTTAAGTTATTAGTCTGTGAATGTAATGATGATTTCTGTGAATTGCCTGGACTATAGACTGGATTGTTATCTTTCAACGTTATACGTTCACCTGTAAAAAAAATAATAGTAAAAATAGCTTTAGATTATTTATCTATTTTTGTAAAAAAAATTAATCCTTTCACATTTTTATTATTAATCTATTCACCTGTCCAGTAACATAACGGAGGTAAAATATGACGTCCCCTCGAACTAACAGGTGCATTCAGTGAGTCCACTGTCGCATCATGAGATTTCTGATTAATTTCTTGAATATTATCTAGAAAACAAAAATAAATGCAACACATGAACATATAATATTTATTAAAAGTTAAATACATTTTAAAAACTTACCTTGCTGCAACGTTTTCCAAGTCAGACAAAATTGCTCGATCTTCGAAGGACACCCATAACGACATTGTTTTACAAGTTCCTTAGGAATAACTAAATATGATAAAGCAATATTGTTAATTGATAAATATTTTTTACAACGTACAATGATACAACGTTAATGATTTCGGATACTTTACTATGCTTATTGTCGTTTAAATTTCCAAGAAGTTCAAAGAATTCATGATTCACTGATTCGATTAGTATCGCTGATAATCGCTTCAACACAATGTCTGTCGTATAATTTCTATGCACAACATGGCCAGCTTCACTATATAATAAAAAGAAAAAACATAAAATATATTGTTAATTATTACTATATATATATAATGTAACTGTAATCATTTGATTATTAGATATACCTATTATCTGAGAGAACTTACTTGACTAATTTTCCTTGAAAAGTTAAACCTAATCCAGATTTTGATTTCGCATAATATACTACTTTTGGCATCCACGCAGTCAACATTTTGGGATTTTTTTTAACTCCACACTGCTCTTTGCTGCTTTTAGATTGTTCAGTTATTGAATTCGTCGTCGGATTAGTAGAATTTATATCATGCAATTTATTATTATTTGTTATTGGATAAACCTCTCTTTTATTGTCAATTGTCTTCGTATGAGAATCATTGACTACAGAAGCGATTGACATGAAGTTCTTGTTAATGTTTTCCAACGGCCGAATATTCTGTTTATCGTTGTTGATTATCTTGGGAGGCAATTGCTCGGCAGTTGTATTCAAGTTTTCTTTACTTATTCTCATCTTCAAATTTACCGGTACCGAACTGATTATGATAGGTTTGGATTTTTTCATCACAATATCGTTTTTCGTTTGTTCGATAAATTCTTTACGTAATTTTGAAGAGACATTGGATTTTTCAGAAAACTCATTATTTTCGCTGATTGCTATGTTTTGGTTCATCTTAATCGGTGATGCTATTACATTTCTATCTGCTGTTCGTGAACTTACGGTTACAATGTTGACATCAGAATTGATGGTATAATCAACATCTGAAACAAGCTGTGAATGTACATTGTTTTGAACTCTATATGGAATATTTTGCTCCTTTGTAAAAACATCTGAATTAACTCTTTGTGTGTCAAAAGCATTAATTGGATATTTATTTTGCACATGCGTTACAAATTTGTCTTTCTCATACATTTCAAAATTTTTCTCTATTTCTCGGCGATTGGAATAAGTCATTTCTTGTGATCTTGGACTAATAGGTATTGTTTGGCGACACTTCCTCATATTGTATGCTGTTCCCACTTCATCTTCTGTTATACTGACGCAAGATTCATTTGAAAATAATTTTTTCTCTTCATTCATTGCCATATGACTGGACTTAGTTTCTTTTGTATTGTACATTAGATTCGTCACATGTTTTTGAGTGTCCGGATAAGTCGTTTTTTTTCTCATTTTACGTTTATATATTTTTCCAGGTAATTCTTTAGATTTTAAAACTGGTTCAATCGATATTTTGCGTATACCCGCATAAATCTCACTCTCCAATTTATCGGAATTGTTGTCGAGTTCAGGTCTAAGATTTACTGAATTCGATAACTGGATAGTATTAGAATTATTTTTTATGTTTCCGTATTCCGGATCAATGGAATGTCTCATTGTGCAGCTTTTTAATTCCATCGATTTGTTTTGAAGCTTATTAGTGTTCACGGGATTGTCATCACAAACTGAACTTTTTTGCAATGATATTGTTTCTGATTTATATGTTTCATGATTCGTGGAGATCATCGAATCGTTATTGCATTCCGATTCCGTTCTGTAAGACACTGCATAATCCAAACAATCCAACATCTCAATAATTTTGTTGATGTACTTTGGAGGGCAATTCTTGTCTGCCAAATTATTAATAATGATGTTCAGTTTATCTTCCTGAAGAATATCCTTCAATTTATTCACTTTCCTGCATGGAGGATTTATATCAGAATTAAAATTTTGCTTACTAGCTTCATCACATAAAGACTTCGTATTCTTTATTTGTACAACAGGAATTATATCTTTTTCAGAATTGTAAATAAAAGGCTTTATAAACGAAGAATTTTTTTCACAACTTGGAATACTATGAGTAGAATAATTACATATTTCCTTCTCTTTAGATATATCGTACATATTTTCAATCTTATTAGACTTGTTTAAGTTACAATATTTCGTTGCAGAAATAGTGTTCTTATTTTTTACATGTGCATAAGTCATATCTGTCAATTCGCTTTTTAAATCGTCATCACTGTCGGTAATAGGAGTGGGCCAACGAAACGTTACTGGACATCCTTGCTCGGCATATGTCCTCCATATTTGATGAACATTCTCCCAATCATCAGGAAAACCATTATAAAATTTTCCGCGAATATAATCTGGTAATCCTGTAATAAAATATAAGTTATTAATCTTCCATCAATTATTAAAATTTTGTACTTTCTGTTTTGTACTTCTGTACTAGCAATATGGATCTTTGAGTTTCAGTGCAGATTTTTATACTATAAACTATAAAACATTAAAAAAAATTCTTACATACTTACAGTTGTAGCGAGTGTTTATTATCGCAAAAGTCGGATTGCATTTTACTTATTTTTTTACAGATTTATATTTACCTACCAGAATATACAATCAAAAAATTGACTGTGCCTTCAAAGTCCAACTTGGTCAACAGAGAGTTAATGTAAACTATAAATTTTTAATGAATTTTATATAAATTATTACCATTTCTTTCATCAACAATATTCCCCGTCAGAATATATACATGCTTGTATTTGGATTCAACACATTTTGCAGAGTATCTTCTTATAACTGGTTTACTACGTACAACCTTACCACTGCAAAGAAAATAAACATTAACACTTATGCATTAAATATTAAATATTAATGCAGCATTTTATTTTGTACTTACCAATCTAAAGTTCCTTTAATTATTAATTCATAGTAATTGTTTAATGTAACTTTCCATTTCGAAAATACTCGATCAATATTCTGAGAATTATGGACAGAACTCAGTGAGACATAAGTTTTCTGATATTCTGGTACAGTAGATCTATCAGCACATGTATTAGTGGATATCCAGGTGGGAGCACTCTTCAAACATGTATTTACTGTTGAAGAGCATATAGATGAATCAAATGAAGGCAACACTTTTTCACAATTTGACAATGCACAAACACCATTTTGTGATTCCCGAACAGTGCGATAAATTGTGTTTCCCATTGGGGGTGGCATAGCAAGCCGATCGACATGATTATCCTTCTCGACATCATACTGTTTGAGACTAGATGTAGTCATTGCTTCTTGCTTAATATTGTGGCTCTTCTTTTTTAAAAATATATTTCTCAAATTATTACTTGAAGTTAAGACTTCGCTGTTGAACAAAGAAGTTTGTTGCAACGGTGTTGTAATACTGGAATCTAAAGTATCTGCATTAATACTGGAAATACTCGGCCAAGTTATTACAGTCGATGGTTTTCTATTGTGTACACTCTTGCTATGTTCATTTTGCAGTACAGCTAGTTTCAAGGTTCGTTGCAATTTCTTGAATCGTTCATCTGTTTCCAGATCTCCAAATTTGATCTACGGAAAGCATTAAAATATAGTTAGGCTCATAAGTTAACAATTAGAATTGTTATAACCTTCATATTAACAAAAACATACACTCATGATGATTGGCCATTGGACGAAATTAGTCCTTAGTCATATTCTTTATTGAGGGCATAAATTTGCAAGTAAAAATTTCACTTTTCGAAGAAAAACCAAAAGTAGGAAAAAGAAACTACAATGATTACGACAATGCAATAACTTTGTTTTGGTTCGTAGAGTATGTATAAAGAGAATAGGCGCCAATTAAGCGGAAGTCGCCATTTCCAACAAATATTTATAACGCAATTCCTCGTCTTAACCTTTTCTTTTTCTAACGCCGTCTTCTTCTACAGTTACGCTATAAATGGCGGAGCCAATCAGCATTAGGCACATGCATTGGCGCTACTCTTTTTACTTATTCTATTAGTTCGTAAACTCAAACGTTCCTGTAGGCCTATTCTGTAACTTTTTAATGACAATTTTATTAGCTCGGAATATCGTGTTACTCGGAATGTCGTATACGTATTTTACATGATAAAAAGCTTAAACACTGTTAAAGCTTAAACACAGGGAATAACGAACTATCCAATCAATCTAATATCAAACTAATCAATCATCAATATCAATCTAATATCAAACTTACATATCAGAGCTCTGATTGGACGGCTCATTATTCCCTGTACCTTGTATTTAAGCCTTAACAGAGGGGAATACTCGACTGTAGTTGGTTGGTTCTTACATTCTGATCCGGTTTAAACCCTCGATGGAAACTAGGCCAGATATTCGAAGTTGACAGAGTCAAGTTTTGGCACCCTGTTGCAATTTCTTGAATCGTTCGTTGGAAATTGACGAAAACGCCGTGCTGGCCGCGCAGCAAATATGCAGTAACCATTAAAGGACTGCACACAATGGGTACTACATTCAGTGCAACTGCTTATTGAACGCGTACTGCTCAGTGAACTCTTGCATCTAATTGGCATATTTCGTAGAACTAAATTCATAGTCAAATTTTATATTTAAAGCCAGCTGCACATATGCTTGTTTTCTTACTGGATTGTTAGCTGGATTAAAATCTTGCCATCGTATTGGCTGCAGTGTTATCAGTGCCAGTATCGCAGCCGATACGATGACAAGATTTTAATTTAGCTAGCAATCCAGCAGAAAAACAAGCATCGTGTGTTGCAGGTTTAAGACTGTCTTAGGTTCAGCCTTGAGGTATCATGAACCAATCAGAGGACCGCATTAGCGACTTAAGATAACGATCTTAAAATAAGAACCAACTGAATATCAACCCCTATAAGTTTCCGAGGATTTGAACCTTTGACTATTGTATAAACATATATTTATAAGCAAAGAAAGAAACAAGCGACACGGTTTGCGCGGTTCCTGTAATTATCTAGGAGAGGAAGTTTTGGAATGTAGCCCTAGTTATTTTCTGTACCGCGCTTCATGTAATCGCATAATCCTTGAAACGCATAGTTCCGATTTTTTTTAAAGTGACATTACGATCATAGTGGAATCAGCTGATCTATGCCATCGTTGACTCGCGTATTTGGTAATACGCGTAGATTACTACTGGTAAATATCGGAACATTATCTGGGTTATCATCCGATAACTTAAAAAATTTCTATGGCGATAACACGGGTATATATCCGTTTCCATTGTTTTGATATTTGTGATACACGTCGTCGCTTTTATAGGTGATAATGTCTGCGATAAATGTGAAGGCGCTCGCTCGTCAAAACGTCCGAAGATTCTTGAATTCATTCGATACCGTCTTGACAGATTGTGACGGTGAGTGAGGATTACGTGTGAACATTGGTTGGTACGATAATGATTCCTTAGGTATCTTTTTCAGGCGTACTATGGCTGCATATGACACCTCTGCCGCATTCGGCGGATGTTGTAAACCTGTTTCGCAGACTCGGCAAGCAGGTTTTCTACGTAACAAACAACAGCACGAAGACCCGCGATGACCTGGTAGAAAAGTGCAAGACACTTAAGTTTGAAGCGACCAAGAATGACATCCTATGCACTGCTCATCTGTCAGCATGTTATCTACAAAGTTTAAACTTTCGCAAGAAAGTCTACGTTATTGGTTCCGAAGGTGAAACTCTATCAACGACATTAGGAAATATCTGTTATTCTTTTCTGAAAAAACTATTCTCAAAATTTTTATATGAATTGGGAACTGAGAAAGTTTACATCCTTAGAATTTTGCATATATGCGAATTTTGAAATATTCTCTTACTATAATTATATATATTATATTATTTATATATTGTATTATATAATATTTCTCTTTCTATAATTTCTATTCTGATATACTTTTTCAAATTTTATAAGATTTTATAAGATTTTGTTCAAAATTATAGAATGAGACGTTTTTCAATTTCAATTTCATTGTCATTCAATGGCATTTATTTTAAAATCCATGTATATGCAGAGTGAGTCTGATAAAGAATTCAAGTTTTTCTTGATTAGAGATAGAGGGAAGACACTTATTATCAAAATTGACCATGATCCGATTTACGCTGATAACGCTCATTTAACATTTGACAAACAACAAGAATAAAATGATTTTTAAGCATTGTGAAGATGAATCGGACCGCGGTCATTGTAGAATGAATAGGGGGACATACTTTGATGACCTTGAGTAATTGTCCTTGATTTTCATACTATCAATAAGAATTTTTTTTTTAATGGGAAGAAGTATTTTTTATTCATTCGATGGTGTTCAATGAATAGAATAATTTTGCATTATAATATTTTTTCGAAAATTCAACTATTATTGCGATATAAATCAAAATAAGTCAGATTGAAAGTTTGCAACAATTTTTTTATTGCAATAAATGTTTAAAATGTTTACCATATCTAGACTGTAATCTTCTTGAAAAGTTGCTTGGACGTCTTCTAACTCTTGAGAATCGTTATTTCTTGAATTGTTATTCAGCTCATTGAGCACTATTGATAAAATGAGTAAAAAATACCCCTTCCCATTAAACAAAATTTTTTTTATTGGTAGTATGAAAACCGAGGACATTTAAGTTACTTAAGATCATCAAAGTATGTTCCCTTCATCCTACAATTTTGATAATAGATGTCTTCCCTATCTTTAATCATTTTGGAAAAAAACATGATATTTTTTATCAAATCCACTCTGTATATAAAAAATTCTAAAAAAGATGTGACTTTGTTAGCATTAAAATAATACTTTGTTAGATTAAAAAGCTTATTTTGCATTAAAAAATCCGTGAAATTTTATTTAAAAAATTATAAAGTTATTCAGAAATTGGGAAAATTACATGAAAAATTTTCATAAGGTATGCAATTGTTTTATTCTGATATTAATTTTTATGCAGCAATTGCGAAAGAATTGAAGCAAGCTGATATCTCATATTGTGGAATAGGGCCAGATCCAATTAATCAGAATATCCCATATTCCGTTTTCGAGAAAGATCCTGAAGTAGCTGCTGTTATAGTCGGATTTGATGAACACTTCAGTTATCCTAAAATGGTAAAAGCAGCTACATATCTAAATGATACCAATGTACATTTCATTGGCACTAATACAGATGAAAGATTTCCAGTTTCAAATGACGTCGTAATACCTGGTAGATATTGAAATAACTTTCTTAATTACCTTTGTATAACGTGTTAATTAAAAATCTGTAACTTTTTTACACAGGTACGGGAAGTCTAGTCAGATGTATAGAAAGTTGCTCAGAGAGGAAAGCAATCATTATGGGCAAACCAGACAAGTACATGGCTAAGATGTTGATAGAACGATCTAATGTCAATCCTCAGCGTACTTTAATGATTGGAGACCGATGTAACACCGATATACTCTTTGGAACTCACTGCGGTTTTACGACTCTGTTAGTCTTGACAGGAGTAACCGCATTGTCAGACGTTGAAAGATGGAAGCAATCCGAGCGACAAGAAGAACGGGATCTTGTACCAAATTATTACATAGACACGCTTGGCGATTTATTGCCGTATTTAAAAGAATTGGAAATTGAAATATCGTAAACTCACAAGATTTAGCAATGAAGAACAAAGAAAAGTATGTGTGCCATAACTCTTTACTAAGTAATAATGTAACTTTTTAGAATACGCTGCAACATGTATACATATGGATATGTATCTCACGCACACATATGTACACACACACACACACACACACACACACACACACACACACACACACATATATATATATATCAATATGTATAGAATTAATTAACACAGATAGAATCTTTTTAATAAATTTTAATTATTTATATTAATTATATATATATATCAATATATATAAATCAATAGATTCTTTTCTGTCCATAATAAATTTTAAGAAATATTAAACGTAAATATCTTGCAATCTATCTTTATTTATTTAAATTTTCCCTCGCCAAAGGAATAGATAAATAAACTGCGAATGTTAGAGCGAAATAAATGAAAATAATTTGAAGTTTCGAGTGTAGACGGAGGTATGAAACAAGGAAGTAAATTTTCCACTTTAAATCTTCCAACCCCATATTTATTTTGGCAATGCCTTTTATATGAAAAAGTACACCTTTTTTTTAAAGGATGATGCACATTTCGGATGAGAAAAGAGTACTGCGATAGATAGATAGATAGATAGATAGATAGGTAGATAGAGAGAGAGAGAGAGAGGGGGGGAGGGAAGAAAGAGGAAGGGGGGGAAGATGAATTGGCAGAGGATGAAAGGATGTGTGCAAAAAGATCGTGATAATACAATATATATTATATTCAAATATATATATATGTATATATATATATATATGATAATGGTAAACTTAATGGTAGAGAGAAAGAGAGAAATACGAATTCGTAATCCTTACCTAGAACTTGTCGTAAACTCATAACAATGAAATATATTTGACGCGCTATATCATATAATATAAAAGAAGCGTGGTACGTATGTGTTCCATTGTGTATAATGTATACACGTGTGTGTGTTTTTTATCTCGTCGTGTACGTCTGTATATCTTATTTTATACTTTATTTTATACTTTCTAAGTTCGTCAGAGGGTCTTCCCTTCCTAATCTACGGGGAGGCGAATTAGAAGTGCATGCCTATATCTTACATAGACACATATTCAAATATCGATTTCGAAGAGCACGAGTCGTAAAACTTTTAACAGCTAATCGTTTAATGGTTTCGATGCGTAAGTATTATAGCAAGACAGCGTAACATTCATTACTATCATTACGTAACGTTCGCAATGATATATTACAAGAAACCCGTGTGTTTTTTCAGACTGAAAGAACCTTCGAAGCCGCCTTCGCGGATCGCATTCTCTCCGTTCAGATCATTTAAAGTTTTAATATATGAAGTTTCATTGTAAATCACAGTTCACTCATACACGTTGAAAAGATATAATGCATTCAAGGTACGCTTCAATTTCATAACGAAATGCATTGCGGCACGTCGATCGAGAGGGATCGGCTTTTTGTAACAATAAATAATTTCTTTTATACATCTTTTTGAAACATATATCACAAATCTTTCGCGGACTAGAAAAACACGCGACAGTAACACTAATAAACATAATCTTTGTTATATGTAATATTTCTCTTTTTTTTTCTTACGCTGCATTCAAAAATGTTATCGGATTTTTTTCAAAATTATGACAGAGAGAGAGGGGGGGGGGGAGTTTTAATTTTTCGAAATATATAAAACAAGGAGAGATACGCTTGAAGAAAGCATACGATCGCTTTTTTTTTATTGCCATGCTACACTATCCTCTCGGAGGCAAAATTGTATTAGTTTACACACGCCCATAGGGATTCCGGATCCTATGGACGATTAAACATTGATACGATCTTAAACAGTACATATGTATTTCGATATGTGCGATCTTAAGTAGAACCGCCGCCGGTGCATTGCAATCGAGAAGCTTACTTCTAAACTGTCTTAAATGCACATTAAAATGCATTAGATAGCTTTGCTATGCATAATTTTTTTAAGGATATGTTCTTGAGCTTTCGGAAGTAAGCTCTTCGATTTCATGGATCGCCGTTGTTTCCCTCTCGTTCTCTATGAATTAGTACATATTAATGATTAGTCTTGTAATTGGCACAAATTTTCTCGTGTATTTATAGATGATCGAACGGTTTTAATAAGAGAGGATATCTTGGTAGATGATTTAGGTAATGAGGAGAAGAAAGTGAATGTAGATGAGAAGAACAACGTGAGGGATTCCACATAAACGATTCTGCAGTCGTCCAATACCGTTTGGAAAACTGACGGACTTACTTTCGCTACATTTATATACTATAATGCTGTATTATAACGAGACAAGATTATAACGAGCAATCCTAATGAGAGGGCGAGAAAGACAATAAATCGATAAAATTTTCATTTACAGATATATAATATATAAATCAACGAATTTAAATCTAATTGTTCCTATAGCACTCGCTTCAGATCTCTGGTACAGAAAAAAATGTTCATATTTTATAATGACAAGCGCCGCAAGCATGATATTATTTGAAATGTTATTATAAGTGGAATATTAATTTAGACTGGTAACACACACAAACACACATACACACACACACTCACACACAACAGACACATACGCACGCACACGCACATGCACACTTGAAAGAAATAACATACACACACAAACACACACGGTGGTCGTTCAATATATAAGTATCTAAACGGAAATTGTGAAAATTAATGATACGCTGTAATTTTAATAAACAACTTACGATCACACAGGGTGGTTCAAACATATATCGCTGAACTTGAAACATTCTGTTTTTTAAAAATAATAATAATATAAAATATAGTCGAGATATTTAATTTATTTTTTTTTTCATTTTGTAGTCACTATATGAAGAACGTATATTTCGATGAATTACTAAATCAGACATAAAAGATCGTTCAACTTTCAATTTATAATTAAAAATTAAAAAATGTGTTATAGATATTTTTTTTCTTATGTAAATATACTCTTAAAATTTACAAGTCTGCTAAACTTCTTTTTGTTGATTAAGTTGTTTCCTTAAGATAATAACTTTCGAGTGTCTAAAACTTTAAGAAGACATGACACTCAAATTGCACATAAAGAATAAAAACATTTATTATATAGAAACATCATCAGTCTGTTGTAAGTAAATTATATTTTGTTAATATTACGTTTGTAGATGTTAACTTAGTCAATATTTTTTTTCCCACATACGATACGCAATCAAGCGACATAGATTTGAATTACTCTGTAATCTCTTTACAAATTCTAAATAAAGATCCATTCTTTATGCTGGAATGTCGCTGTGTGACTGCTACGATTGTCGACAAGACAAAAAAATCGAACATTAATTAAGTATCTTATGCTTCACGAAATGGATGAAATGGAGAGGATGCACATCATGCGTTCGAATATAGCAGTAGAAGAATATGTTATGTGTGAATGTGTGTATGTGTGCGTATGAATGCATATTTTATACATACAGGATATCCAAAAATGTGCGGGGTTTACCTCCTTCCGAATACGATTTGACTTAAACTTGGGAACGGACTTTTTTCCTTTATCCGAAAATAAGTCCATACGTCTAGTCTAAGTAATCACATTTAACTAAAAAGTAATCAAATTCCACTGAAAAGTTAAATTTACAAAATGCGAATTAAACTTGGAATAGATAATATTGAAATTCTATTTTATTAGATTTTATTAAAAACTATTTTTCTCAGATTATTTGAAACTTAATTTAATAATTTATAATTAGAACTAAAAACTTAATATGAAGAGATGAAAAATTATAATATCACAAAAATAAAATTGACAAGCGATTAACTTCAACTGATAAAAAATACTGTGATCGAAAGAATGCGATTTTTGTGATATCCTGTATGGATATACACGTGTGGCTTTGACCACACGTTTAGAGATTAACAAATAAATACAGATATACATACACGCGTCGGACTATATGTATGTGTGCCCAAGCCGACGCGCTATAAATTTAGGCCCGCGTTTATATCTCATACTTAATATTCTATATGTAATCATTTAAATTCTCAATTTCATATAACATTTTATACGTAACTTTCATTATGACAAATAAAAACCACTCGCGATAGTCAGGTTTAGCGCTAAATGCGAGACATAAACGTGAGCCTTAACAAATCGATATCGTCTTATAAAACAACTAAATGAAAACATTTGTACTTTAGCAGTATAGAGCAGTCATTTTTTGTAGTTACCCTTAATATCGTTTTATCTTCGTTATATTATATTTTATACATATATATGTAATATATTTTTTTAAGAATAATTCCCGCCTCCCTTGGCACGCCGATATCGCCCACCGTTACCATTATCCTTGTCACCATCGTCCTCAATTTCATTAATAATGAATATGGTATTCCGAATGTCGCGCATTTGCCCTCAACTGCGGATGCCAGATGTTGAACTTTGAAAAACATTTCGGAAACCTCAAAACAAATTACAATAGTTAGAAAATTAACAAGATATAAATAATCAGTTGCAATTTAGTGAAATTGAGATATCGCTCGCTCTGCAGATTTGTACAGTAGATAGCAATATTTTAATTCTCATATAATTTCCACAAGTGGATCTTAATGAAATGTTAATTTGTGGATTAATTAATCTGACAGACGTTCGTCGGATTCAAAGTCGCGAAAAAGTGCACGATGAATAGAGTATATGCACGTATATGTACGTATAATTGCGAGTATGTAAATAGGGACGTTAATTAAAATTCGGCCCATCATTTTCTCGCATGAAGAAACAAAATTTATTTACGTAATACTTTATTTCACGAAGTATCTTAATGGTGCGAATATTAGTACGGTTTGATATGTATAATTCTTTTTCAATTTTAACAAAAGTGAGATAGATTTTCGAAAATTTCACTAAAAAATATAAAGCACTTTAAAACTAGGAGAGCATAATATTTACTATTTATATTTTTATATGTTGTACACTGTTCTCATATGTCCAAGCCGCTTGATAAATGGAATAGTATAAGTTAAATATAAATAACATGAATTGAGTATTCGAATCAAACGATCAATTTTTTAAAATTTACCTTTGTAAATTAAATAATTTGCGAATGTAAAACGAATCTTATATGATGATAAAATTTGTTAACAATTTTGTTTTCAAACAATGTTCGCACTTCTTTTGTCAAGCGTTTTTAAATGTTTAACATGATGGACACAAAATGTCCGATTTAATAAAATATCTTTCTCTTCTTTAATTGATTTAAAATCGATCTGTTCCCAATAAAAATAATTTTTAATGAAATAAAGTATTTGAAAATATAAATATAACTTTTTATGATCTGAATTCATAATCAATAGATAACGTTTTACTTTTAAATTTAATAGACTCAAGGAAATCTCATTTTGAAAAGTATTTAACATCGTATATTGGCAAGTCAAAATGAAATAAAAATCCACTGATAAAATGGAACTGGTAACGAATTGAGTCAGGGAGAAATTGGCTCCACAGAATTTGTTGGTAGAATTTGTGCGAATTTTTGTGGCTGTTATATATGTATATTTATGGATATATGTTATTGCTTTTGATGTGTGTCGAAGAGAACAGGTATGCATAAATGCAATGCATATAACCGAGATATTCTACATTAAACCGAAGAATGATTATTATGTAGTCTTAGCAATTGCGGGCGGAATACATAGAAGTATTTCAAAAACCGTTTGAACCGTCTTATCATTCTAGCGTTTGCCTTTTCTTGACTTAAATAGCGCCGCTGATGATATATAACGTCGATATCATAATCACTAATAAGTACAATCAATGTAGCAATAATAATAATAATAATAATAATAATAATAATAATAATAATAATAATAATAATAATAATAATAATAATAATAATAATAATATCTTTAGTAATAATAATTGTAATAATATTTATAATAATAATGGTAGTACTAATGATAATAAACATATCGATGATAATAATAATAGCAGTGGGAGGAGCACAGCGATAATAATCGGATTTTAACCGCAATAATATTATTAATCGATATTGATTAACCAACGATTTGTATAAGTATATATATATATATATATGTACATATACAGATACTATAGCACCATGACCGAAATCTTGAATCTCGAAATCTAAAAGAGACAAAGCGAAGGATCAAATTAAGAAAGTCCAGGGGGTGGCGGAAGGAGGATGGGCTGAAGAGAGAGAGGACCAAAAGAAACGCGAAAAAGAAAAAGGGGAAATTGAGATGTTTCATTCTCAATTTTCCGTTTTTCTTTCTCGTGTTTCAACCGAGAGAAAAAGACAAGAAAGTCGTCCCTTCAAGTCGGTTTAGTAAGTTCAACAGAATAGAAACAAATAAAATGCTCTTCGACATGAGATGAGAATAGGAAAAAGGCCAATAAGAACCAGGCTGCAGATGTTGATGAAAAATATACATATATATATACATATTGATGACTATTTCTACAATGATTTCAATCTACTTTAAATCTCTTGATAGTAAACTCAGTCTCGTTATACATTGGAAATAAATATTTACTTATCAACGTCTGCGGTTCGACTTTTATTCGGTCTTTCCCATGAAGAAAAAGATTCTTATCTCTATATAATGAAAAATTCTCATAATATTTTTAAGAATTTGTTATATTTTAAATGTATGAAGATTTCTAAAATGGTACTTTAAACTTTTTCAGAGTTTATAAGTTTTTTTCAGAAATTATAGAATGAAAAATCTTACGAAATCTTATCCTACGAAAAATATGTTTCAGAATTCATATGAAAAAAATCTAGAAAAAATTTTAGAATTTCTCAGTACTTCTGAAGTGTTCTAATTCGAAACGATATTTTAAAAAATCCAAGAAATTTTCTAAAAAAATTATACAGAAATTCTGAAAAATTATATAAAGAATTCTAGAAAAAAAATTTCTTCAGAGACTCCAATTATCGTTTAAACACATCAACTCGATTTTTTACGTCGTGTGTGGTTTTTTCCTTTATTACCGGCCAATCGTCGCGTTTATGCTAGGAAAAGTCGAAGAACAGAGGACCGCCGGCGATCAGAACGAAAGATCTGGGCGAGATCAGGGCAAAGGGATCTGGACACATCCCTAAAAGTGGAGCATCATTGCGCGCAAACAACCGGCCAAGAACACGAAGGAACACTATCGGCGCTGCGCAAGGACAACAAAAGACGATTGACCGGCGTCGTCGCTAAGAGATAGAGACAGATAGAGAATTATCTTGTTTTTATCATAATAATACAATATTACGCTATATTATTACTATGATGTATTTGGCCGTTCAATTATATACTCCAGCAAACGCTCGCCAGAACATCTCTTCAATTCATGATTGCTACCTCGGCGAATAATTTTCGTGGGACTAGAAATTTTGAAGAATACGATCGTGACGTAACTGAAGAAAAATGTCGATCTCGGAAGAGAATGGTATTTATCTATTTATGATATTTATCTATTTATCATTTATTCTCTCATTTTTAATTTGCACTAAGAGAGTATTTTATAATAAAAAATTAATAGAGAATTTCATCTTCCTTTCTTAATTTTTTTTCTTATCTCTTTTCTTATCTCTTTTCACTTTCTTTATCGTTTCTTTTTTTAGGGACACCAAATTCCTTCTAAGAAATTGAAGAATTGTGCCTTCAATTTTAACAAACCAAGAGACATTGTCGCTGCCATTCATTTTCTCTCGAAATTTTATCCAAAACTCTGAAATTTTAATCGACATTTTTCTCATTTGGCAATGATCGGATAGAAAGCGGAAACAATATAACGATCAATAAATGCCAAGTCACGTACGCTCGACTTATATTGAATCACGAAAGACCTTCCACTGCCCGATTACGATGATTAGAATATAAAAGCGGGAGAACACTACCACGTGATCGTGATTGTTGCGTTGTAATCACCGATATGTCCTACCTTGCGATTCGCTCGACAATAACGCGTTAATTAACAGCTACTTCTTTTTTTTTGCAATATAGCTTCAATATAATGTTCCTTTGTAATATACATATATATATTTCTCCTATATATATATTTGTATATATATTTATATTATATTAAACGATGATATCCTCTTTGTCCAATATATTAATTAAGTATGATATGTTTATTCACAACTTGATGTGAGCGCTTAGAAAGAGTGAGAAAGAGCGAGAAAAAGAGATAGAGTGATAAAGATTGGAAATTCTTCCTTCCTTCCCTTAATATCGCAAGGACAGCATCTTCGATTTCTCTTTCAATTTAAGTGATAGCGATAATAAACCGGGTTAACGTCGTTATTTTAAGCACGCCCGGCGTATATAGATAAAACAGTGATATCTATATCAATAAACTTCTTTTTGCTCTCTTATTTCACGTTTCACGGATGAGTATTTCGATGCACTCGCGCACATGTCGCACATAGACACGCACACCCAAACAAACAAATGCACAAGTACGTGCACACATACGCACACGCACGCACACTCGCACACATACACACACACACATACACACACGCGCGCGCGCGCGTTCTGCGATTATATATTGTTATGTATTACACGCTAGTCATTGTCAGAAAGTTTATTAGTGTTTAAAGTTTGAAGAGCTGGCCGCGCTCGCCACAGGACCGTTCCGCGCGGAATCGCGGAGTCGGGCTCAGAATTCTCTGGATGTCGCGTGTGTGTCGGGTGTCGTATGTGTATGCGCGGGCTGTGTGTCGCTGGTACGCATCGCGTTTTCGCAAATTTTTGCATGTACACATGTGTACAAAGTGCCGGACTCTCGTTGCCGTTCTCTCGGGGCGCGATTTACAGATCACAGACACGCGGTTTGCCGCGACGAGTAAACGTGCAAATTATTCTGCGTGGATTAATTGAGGAACTTTATTCCGAATCGCCATTTACGTTCAGGTTCTGTCTTATGTGTTTCCACCCGGAACAGCCTCCCGAAGCGTCGCGCGACGATATATAATTGTATATATATATAATTATATAATTATATAATTATATATATGTATATCGAGATATAATTCGCTATTCTACTTGTCGAGTAATAAAAATAGAGATTGCATAGATTGAAATTCGTAGCAGATGCGTCTATAAGAAGATAAGTTCCTATAAAGAATTTCTCGAGCCTTACAGCATGAAATTTGTATACGCTTCCTCTCAGCGCTTGTGCGCCTTTAATTACATACGTAAGCTCATAGCTGCTGTATGCGTATATGAATGCGCGGTTAGATCGCGCGAGTCTTGTGCTCAATCGCACACGCGTTTTGTTACACTTACGCGGCCGTACAATCGTTCATCATCACTTCCTTGTCATCACCTTCGGTATCGCAACAAATCAAGGATCGAAAATGACAAGTTCGATTTTCAATGTTGGGGACACAGAAAAATGTATCTCGACTGGCTAATTAGCGATCTAAAAATCTAGCAAGTGAAATTAAAACTATTATATGTATCAATTCAATAGGCATTTTAATCTTTTGTATAATTATACAACATGTACTAACATATACAGTTAAGACTCTCCTAAATAGTCAAGCACTCTTAGTATAAGAAAGGAAATAGTTGCTTGGCACAAGTTTCCCTTTAATTGCCATCATGTTGCTGTCATCGGAACAATAGTTTTGTTTAGGGCAACCTAAACTAAAGATATTGTGCAGACAATGGTTGTCTGCGTAAATGAGCGGAAATGCTATAGCATTTTTATTGCTATAAAAGTTGCTACAATCTGTTGGAAAAAGGGCAACCGTTGCCTGAGTGTTATCATCAAATTGTTCATAACTATTAATGGCAATAAAAATCGGCAATCCAAAGCTAGAAACTATTTTCCTTAATATAAAAGGCAACTTAAGCAGAGCATTTGAAGCAAATGGACAGCAATCTGTGGGCAACTTGCTGTGAGTAGTCTTACTGTATAATTATTAAGTATATAATAGGAAAAACACGTTATGTTTAATTTTTATTTAAAAAAGTGTATAGTGCTCTTTTTTATTCTAAAATATATCGTTTATTGAAATCAATTTTTTTTCACGTGTCTGCAACATTAAAATTCGAACTGATCACAATTACGCTGACCGCAACCTCTAAAGAGACACGTACGTGCTCAGCAACGATAATAATACATGAGGGAACACTTTGTAATCTTAATTTCTGATATGTCCGTTGAATATAGTTGGTGTTTCTGATGCTATCATTTGGCCGATTTCCGTTCTAGCCGCTCAGACGGGTACTGCACGCTGTATATATTTATTATATACATATATATTCTTAAGTCTTAGAATTATTTGAAGAGAAACAGAAAGAAAAATCAAAGGATAGAATCTTGAGCACGAACGGACGTCCATGACTCTGTTACGCTTTTTGTGCTTGTTTCCTCATCACAACGCTCGTTAAAACAGCTATTTACTTGGCGCGGCGGCAAAGCGGCGCGAAAGATCTCTCCCTCGTCGATTGAGTATGTCATTCAAATATACGCCCGTTCGGAGACCCGCTTGTTGTAATGCGTGTGTGCTATTGCTTGGCGAATAGTACAAAGCCGTTTCTGTTGAATTTGAGCAAATTGCGAATTTTCCTCCGAACTTGCGCGGAGCTTGCACGGAGAAGTTCCGTCTTATTGCTTGCGCGATTCTTTAAAGGTAATCTTCTTCTCTCTTGAGATCATCTTCTATTATTCGCTGAAGCGATCAAACATTTCAGGAGATGTCCCCTAAAAGATCGTCGTTAGAAGTTCACGCTACTGTCCGCTGCGCGATCTCGCTGTTTAGATAATCAACAATTGTGTCTGTAATTTTCTCCTTTCTTTCTTTTTTAATTTTCTAGTACGGCAAATTTCTTTCGCGATCCTTCGATCAAAATTCCTTTCCCGCTGACTTTTGAATAACCGAGACAAGTCAATGGGAACCGCCATCAGCCATCGACAATTGCGTCTTTGTTTTTCTTTTCTCTCTAATTTTCTAATATCCCTTGTGATAAACAATCTTCACAGGCATACTTCATTCTTCGTTTCAACCGCCCGTTCTTCATTTAATTTGAATCTCATCATCGTGTTAGATGTTTTCGCTAACTCTATTAAGAGTTAAAACGATTCTAGATATTCAGAACGGCCTCGGTAGACGCTGGGCCCAATTTATCGCCGACAACACGGCATCATTGGTCTCGAATTACCTCGCTGTAGCTTATAGAGGCTGCTAAACAAAGGATATTTCACTGTATTCAACAATTCAAGAGCTTAAGATACATTAAATAAAGCAATTCAATAGAATTTAATTTATCAAGATAATTAAATAATAATGAAACAAATTAGACTAATATCTGTACAGAAATTTGTTAAAGCAATCGAAGCAGACACGATTCGCGAAAAACCCGTAGACTTGTTAATTTAATTTTGAATTGTTTGAGGCAACGTTGCATTAAGATAATTAAGACTGCATTACTATATTGGATTATTATTAAAATTCGTGCCGATTTCACACTGTTATTTCATAATCACAATCATGATGCAAGTAACGAAAAATCAAACATTTGCAATCTTTATTTGCATCAAATTATTAAAAATGTTGCATCAAATTATTAAAAATATCAAATTATCAAATGAGCAAAAGAGAAGTGAGAGAAACTGGAATTACATTGAATAATATGAATAAACGTGAAACAAGGGTTTTCAAAGAAGATAAAAACGAGCACATGTTTAAAAGTTAAATCGTAAAGCGTAAACATATCCTGTACTTCGTATGAATACTCTTTTGAAGCATTCGTTTGCAAATGTCATTGCAGTCAGGACAGTTATCGATTATCCAGCAGTATACAGCATATACAGAATTCGCGCTTCTCATTGCTCGTATCTTTTTCACAGTGTTATCGTCGTTATTCTGTTCATAAAAACGAATGCTTCGAATGCTCGTATAAAGCGAAAGCTCTCATATCTTCACGAAGCGTTCGCCTCGCTACAATATAATACAAATAAAAATTCACTTCCCCTTCCTTTCATTTACAATCGATCTCTATTAAATTATTGTTGAAGATTACCTTTTCATTGCAAATCCTCCTCGCATTTAGGAATGTCGAATATCTCGGCGAACAACGGCGGTAATTTGAGCTTCGTCCAGTTCCTGCGGAACCAATCTAAGAGATTGGCATGTCTAGCGCCGAGCGCTCTCAGTTCGGGTATCCTTTGCGAAACGTTGGTGATCGCGGTGCCGCCGGCACCTTCACCGGAGGGTCGCGTTGTTTGCACCCTCAATGCCTCCAGAACGCGATCCTGCAGCCTTTGAACGGCCTTGACGTCGTTCAGTCCTGGTCGTTCGTTCAGCAGCACCGCCGCCGAGAATAGGCCCAGCTCGGTGTCCGTCAGTTGATGGGCATTTAATGATGACGTGACTTGCATCAGTGCAGACACGAAGTCGGGCTGTCGATCATAAATAGTCGAATAAAATAATAATCGTATAATGTAATAATAATCTTTATAGAAATTTAATACTAGAAAAAGTAATTAATTACTTAGTTTGAATACTAAAAGTACTTTTAATATTCAAAATAAGTAATTAATCACTATCTTTCAATATTAACCATTCGATGTCACCCTGGATATAATGCAGCTGGTTTTCTTTTTCTAATAATTTCTCCATTTTTACTTATAACATTTTATTAATAAAAACAAATACATTTACTTAATACCGATATGTTTCTTAATATCTGGCGTTTCGATTGAAAATAAAATTTTACAATGTGTTCATTTTTATAAAAGTTAGCTATAAGCAATCGAATTGGATTAGGTATGCTATACCCAAGTGTGTCATTTCCGTAGTGTGACACCGAAGTGTTAAATTAGCTGTACTAAATTGGATTTAGTAAAGGAAAGACAAAACTAAAAACGCGAAAAACGATTAAATTTATTATTTTATGTTTCACTTCTTTCGCGACAGAGAAAAAAATAGTCGATTTTATGTGATAAAGAATGAATCTAAAATCCATAAATTCGAAAGTACAAATTTCATTGAGACTTAGGGAAATAGGTGTGTTACTAAAATTAGTACAAGTTAAACTGTAGTATTGATCTACAACTTTAATCTTACCTCGTACATCAGTTCCAGTTGCTGGCGGGTGAAGTAAGTGCCGTCTTCAAAAGTCATCGAATTATCGGTGGTCATTTTGGAGATGTGGCAAAGCCACACCTCAAAAAAGCCGACTTTGATCAGGATCAGCTGGTCGTCTTGCGAGAGTTCGCAGAATCCCGGCATCCGTTTTGCGAACTCCACCACCCTCTGAACCGACGGCGTCACTCTAGTGGCAAATTGCTGCCACAACCAGATCCTCTGCGACTCAACAGTCTCCGCGGTCGAGGATGCTGCTTCTGGATCTTCCGGACTCGCGGGCTGCGAAGAATTACTCGCCTAATCAGCAAGATTACAAACAGACCTGCGAGTTTGCTACCACTTCCAGCGGGAAGTCTTCGCACATACATAATGAGAAATTAAACTAATTCCGTTCTGCGTCAAAAAGACAACGAGACATATCGCAAAGTTAATATTTTTTTCATTCTTTCAATCGATTCGGAAAAGATCTTTATTGTGTATTAAAAAAAAATACATTAGATCTTTGTTTTATTGAATTTAATTATTATTAGGTATCAAGATCTGCTTTGACCAAATATTTTTTGCTTATTTGTGTTGGACATTTCTGGATCAATTTTCATTTGTTTAATTACTATGATGTTTAATTATTATTTTATTCTTATAATTACTGACATAATTATATGACATAATATTAGGTGTTGGAATTAATTCGTAGCGTTTTTTAATGAAAGAATGTTATTTATTTCACATGAGCATTAAAAAATACATTAATGAAAGTACTTCCCATCACTTGTAAAACGCTACGAATTAATTCCAACACCTAATAATATTACTGATTTGGAGCGGCGACGTTTTAGATCGCAACGGATTAGTTTCCTTTTTCATTTTCTAATGGCTCACCGGTATTATCATAGGTTTCCTCGTGAGGCCCCTGGTAGACTCTTCCGTGAAGCCGCAATGAGCGTGATGAGCCTGAGAGACCTGATGAATCACATCGTATACAGCCAGTTGCTTCACGTCAGCGTCTGATTGATCAGCCTCGACCACCGCCGCCGATGGTACTCGTGAGATCGCGTTTTGGCTCTGGGTGTTATTGTTATTGTTATTGTTGTTGTTATTGTTGTTGTTATTGTTGTTCTTGTTGCTAGCATTGTTGTTGCCGGTATCGGGTGTAGTCAGCTGCTGCATTTCCATAGCCGCCATCGTCGTCGTCGTCGTCGTCGTCGTCATGGTTGTCGCCATCGTGTCCTCGGGGCCGCGTTCTCTCGAGCGTTTCGGCACCCTGCCGTATCTCACGGCTGCAAAGAGATGAGCAGAATGTGATCGTTGGAGAGATCTCGAGGTATTGGATGAAATATTTACATATATTTTTCATTCCTTGCAGCGGTCTTCGCTAATATTAATTTTTGTAAATAAAAGCTGCGATAAAATTGAAGATATTTTTGCGAATATTCCTTCATATCAATTTATTATTGGAAAACATAAAATTTTTTATTTTATTAACAATTTTTTCTTCCAAACAAGCAATCTTAAGTAAACTTTTCAAAATGTTATCACACCGAGATGTGCTTTCATATGATAATAAGAGCGAGGGTAATCTTCCCTGTCATAAAGAGAGACAGTTCAAATTTGACACGATAACAGTTCGCTTCTCTTGGTCACATTCAAAATAGTTTTATCATTAAAAATGTAATATTATTCTGAATTTTATTTACTGTTCGACTCATATGGAAATTAACCATATTCCGTTTATAATCAGAAATTACTAAGAAATGAAGTATCTAATATTTATCGATCATATTTCAAACGAAATTCAATTATTTCTGTACTATTCAACAATTCAACTAGTTGAGACTCTCTATAAAAAAAAGGCTGACTACCTTATGAGAAATATTACCATGATTTTCATTGAATCTTAAGTATGTAAATTCATTGCGTTGATCAAATGATGAGGATGGCTAAAAGATTAACCGAAACCTGTACAGACGGTCACAGAAAAGTTGCAACACAGTTTTTTTTCCGATGAGTTTCGGAATGTAGAGTTTACTCACTGAGTGATTGATTCTTGCTTATGGGTCTAACTATTTACGTTCAACTACTCTACGAGCAAAGCTGAATTCCATTTAAAAAAATGTTGCAACATTTTTGTGACCGGCTATATACATAATCTAATATTGTGAATATATTCAAATCTTATTTATATTGCGCAATTTTAACAGCGCGCATTTTTAGTAGCTCGTTTTTTTACAGTTTCTTGTTTTTTATTTTGAGAATTTGATTATTTTACTTAGTTTTTTAAATTCATAAATTTGAGTTATTTTTTATCATTTCTATATGTTGTCATTGCTCCTCAATATGTCATTGATTTAATTAAAACATTAGAGTTAAACATTAGAGTTAGTATTAAATTTAACTCAAATTTAGTTCATCATTTATTAAGTGCATATATATATATATATATATATATATATATATATATATATATATTGAGATACGGATGTTATTTAAATTGAAACTAACCATAGAAATGGATTGATTGACATTTTGACATACATGTAAATTAAAATAATAGAATGTTATTTAATTCAAGGAATTGAGTTACCATTATTGCTGTTTTGATATTTAACAGTGTTTCTTTTTAAAAATTGAAATGATTTTTTTTCGTGCAAATGTCAAGAAGCGAATAGTTTTTGGACTGCAGTCGATTAGAAATGGAGATCTTTAGCGAATCATGGTTCAGAGACACAGACAATAAAGTCTCACGGTCCAAGTAATTTCAGGTAGACTTTAGTTTCATGGACTCCTGATTTAAACGCTGTAGTCTGAAGATATTTTACGTCAAAAGTTTTAACATTTCTGAAAGTTGAGTCCCGCGGATTTAAATGAAAGCCATCTCGTTTGCGTTCCTCTAGATTATTACACCCGCGTCTACGCGAGTCTACGTGAGTTCGTTACAATTTCGTTTGCGACACGTGACACGATGATGAAGCGGTACTCGCAGCTCGCACGTCGTACACGTAGACCGGTATTGCGCCCTGGAACTCTGACGTTTAATTATGTACACGCCTGCCCTTTGGTTTACTTTGCTCTCTCGACACGGGCGGCAAGTAGATTTTACATCACTGACGGCTAGAATTGCGATCTCGTAGAATTCTGTTTGAATTTCTAACGGCGCCGTAGATTCGTAAGCTCGTTTCCGACACACGCATAAAGAATCAAAGAGTCGACTTCTGTCGTACTCGGCATATACAAATATAACTGACAAATAACATATAAGATCGTCAAAACATTTTTTAATTTTTAATACGTTTAAACATTCTCTCTCTCTCTCTCTCTCTTTCTGTCTATATAGTTACCTATATTTAAATTAATTTAAACAATTCATTAACTGTTTTAAAAATTTTATACAATTTTCTGCCATCATAAAAAAAAGAGAAAATATAATATATGCATTTTTGTATCTCGTATAATTTTGTACTATAGTTGCTGTTTATTTTACAATTCACTTTTAAATAATTTTTTAAAATACTTAATACCAATATATTTCATAAATTCATAATTATTTGATATATTTTATATAAAATAAAAGTCAAACCAACAGAAAAGATCGAAAAGATTTTTAGAGATTGAAAAGATTTCACAATCCTTTAAAAATGTAATATTATATGGTTATCAATTTCTTTTTAAGGAATTTTTTATATACAATCTGTATGTCATGAATTAAATATTCGATAATATTATTCGGTAGTTTCTTCGATATTGATACGTTTCGGAATTTGCCGACTGTCTAGACTAGACGAAGTGTAAGAATTGTTAAACGTAGCGCGAACACGGTACTTACAGTCTCTGGACATGCCGACGGCTAGGCACTTCTTGAATCTGCAGTACTGGCAACGGTTCCGATTTAATCTGATGACAAGACACTTGCCGTCCCTCAAGCACCTGTACTCTATCTGCTTCTGTATGCTCCTTCTGAAGAAGCCCTGAAACAGGAAGTAAGGAAGCGCTATTAATAACAATCCCATAGACCGTCGCGGGATTAATTATATCTCCCCATGTATAAAATACGACACTCCATGTTCTTCTTTGTAGGATCGAGGGTTACAGGAAAAGCGAGATAGCTAACGGAAAATACGCTCATGAGAAAAGCAAGTTCTCGAACGCGCTCCGTATTATATCGCTCATTTTCCGTGATGGGAAATTTTGTTATAATTACATCTCAGAACATTTGTGTGTTCACACATATACAATTAATAATAATAAAAAATGATAATTAAATAACACACTATATCTCTAATATGGTCTTATCAATATGAATATCTTTCTAAATTTTTTATGAAATTTAGAGTCAATTTTTCGGCGGAAATTTCATAAATGGCTACCATTTACTTTAATTTTCAACACATTAACTATTTTGATAATTAAATTCAAAATCGTGCATTTTTCCGGATGAAAAATTGTGTCGAAATTTATATAAATAAATAAATAATGATAATGAAATAACCCGCTGTATTTTTGTGGATACAGTAAAATTATTGAATATTTTTCTGAATATCTTTTTCCGTGAAAGGCGTCAATTTTTCTGCGGTGGAGAATTTGAAGATGGTTATCATTTAAATTCTTAATTTCTAACATTAATTATTTTAATAGGTGTGCCATAGCAAAACGTTTAAGAATCATTTTTTAAATTTTTTAGAAAAAAACGAAAAACTTACTTTCTTACAAACTCAAAAATTCTACAAAAATTATATGTAATAAGATATGAGCATTCTCTGCAACAATGTTTAATTAAATAATTTTAATTTAAAAAAAAATCGTGTTAAAGTTGTTAAAATTTCAAAACGATGTAAGTAAAAATGTAAGTCAAAACATTATAAGTCGAAGTAAAAATAGCAATTACACAATGATTTGCAACATTTTGTATTACCCATTTTTTTCCGTTTATAGCACTTTCCACACACACACACACACACGACAAATATTAATATAATAGAATATAGTCACACATAAAACGCATTTTCACAATTTGGCACTTAAAATTTGCCGTGGCACGTCTAAATTGAATCCAAATTCATTCAAAATTTATATAATAATTTGCTTAAAATAAAATATTTTTTTGGTGATATCAAGTAGTTCAGCAAATGAAATTTCGTTCGGACTATTGAATGTTTATTTTATTATTTGAAGCAATTACAACACGTCTGTCAAAAGTCACAAGTCAAAGTCTCGCAGCAATTCTTGAGATACGTTATTGTTAAGCCTTTTCTCCTTCGAGATCCTTCTCTTCAGCATCTAAATATTTTCTCCTTCATTTCTATTGATCTTAGATCTATTCTTCATTCCTGCACTACCTGAACTGGTGCATACGGTGCAATAAGTTGAAGTGAAATAAATATACATTTTTATTTCGTTTCAACTTATTGCATCGTATTCACCAGTTCAGGTAGTGCAGGAATAAAGAAAAGACCTTTAGTTTATCTCGAGCTATTTCGAGCGGTTGAATGTTTAAATTTCAATCTTGATTGAAGACTTCGAAAAATAAATCGTAGAAAGATAGAAAGCCAATGTAAGATTGTTGATGTGTAAGAAAAACATTTTAAATTTTGGGCTACAATTAGATGCCTAGAGTAAGACCCAAGAGTGCACACTTTTTCTTTTGAGATTATGTAACTTGTATAAGGACCCAAGTTTGTATAGTAAAGTGGTGCTTAAATTATTCCTTACACGTTAAACTAAAAATTTGTCAAGTATCAATTTAATACTATCACTTGCTCTTTTACAAGAGATTAATTCTACTAAAAAGGAAAAAAATGCGAACTCTTGAACAAGTGTCTTTTCAAGAGTTCGCATTAGTTCGCACAAGAGTTCGCACTATGAAAAAAGTGCGGTTTATTAAAAAAGTAATGTTAATTAAAGTAAAAATAGCATTTGTTTTTCATTAAACAGATATATTTATAAGTACCTGAATGTATTTTTACATACAGAATTCACACAAGTAAGTTTTCGATTGACAGTTGGTCCCGGCATAATCGATATAGACTTGGAGACAACAGCTCTAACACTGGTTCCAATTTTCACCGAATTTAGAACTTGAATAGAGACCGTTACAAAACTTTTAAGCTGTTCTCAAGTGCGAACTCTTGAGTCATCATGTCATTTTTTACTTTTAATATAACAATTAAAATATAACTTAATATAACTTTTAATATAACTATATAAAAATTATTATAGATATTAAATAAATATATCACTAAATATGAAGCAGAGACATGCACACATACAATATAAATAGTACAGATTCACAAAGCAACAATTTGATGTTGAAAATCGATTAATTTATCCATGAAAGATATGGAAAGAAAATGGAAATTAAATGGAAATTATGGAAATAAAATTTAAAATTTCAAAATCATAAAATTTAAAATACCTTTTTTATTACTGTATAACGATAACGATTTTTAATAAAACAAATAGCTAAAACAAATAACTTTTCCTTTAGCAAAATTGTGTTCGAAAAAATGGATCAAAAATGAATCATTTTTTCGCTCTAGATTGAAAATTTATCCTGGATAGTCCTATTTTGATGTCAGATTCGTATTCAGCGACTCAAAATAATACATAAGAATAGCTGGGTCTCCATCTCAGCACAAGGTACTTTTTTTGTGGGCCTGTGTAATTTTTGCGTTTACTCGTATAATTTCAATCTGCTCTTCTGCAAAAACTTATCAGACGCAATTTTGCAAAAGGAAAAAGTTGTTTGTTTTAGCATAAAGTATCATGTCCTGTACTCCGAATGCGCGAATTTTGGAACACCCTGTATACGTAAACAATAGCCGGCTATGGCTTTACGAAGTGAGAAGTTCACGCGGAAGTAATGGAATAATGGAAACGGCATATGGATGAGGCGCGAGCAATCGAGAAAGCATCGATTTATTGGCATATTACTATCGGTGCTAATTGATGAAAGGTATTCGTAACAGCATCATGCAACAACGCTAACATACATCCAGCATCCAATATCCTGGAATCCCCGATGGACGGACTGCTCGTAATGCAACTGTCGATATTACTGATAACCAATGGCGCGCGCGACCTCAGTTCGTTTCTAGAGAATCGATACATTATAACTCGTCTGTCTGTTTGTCCTCGTCAACCATGTGACAGAAAAAAATAATCATGGTATAATTAATTTTATAAATCAATATCATAAGTTAAATATGTATATATTTGAAAAAAGTTGCTAAAACGTATTAAATGTTTTAATGATTAATCATTTAATTACATAAGTATATAGTTAATAAAATAATTTATTATCTCGTTATGAAAATTATTTCATTACAAAAAAAGAACAAAAGATATACAAGATGTTTAAATTGAAATTAAAATTTTAAATAAATTACAATTGATTTTGCTTAATAAAAATTAAAATATTTTTTTTTTAAAAGTTATTTCAATAATTATTTATTTAATTTACATTACATAATTATATATGGATTCTTTCAAAATTACAAAACTTCGACCAATACATGTTAAGAAAAAATTTGACTTGATTGTAGAAAGCATAAAACGGAACATTGAGGACAAGATTTATGTTTTTTAACTCCATAAAAATCTCGTTATCGTTCGCAGAAGATTTGTATATCACAAGATGCTCACGTTATAAAAACTGGAAGAGAAAGCTAGAGTTTTGTACAATAATAAATATTGCACGTGGAGAATAAAGGAGAGGCGAACAGCATGAACCGCGTACATGCAGCCAGTAGTAAAAACGCGATGCGGGTCAGACGAATGTAGCAGCGCAGTAGTAATAGCCCAGTCGGACGCGAAACAATGGCAAGCCGTTTCATTGATTTGTTGCAGTTTAAATTACAATTTATAAGCTGTATGCGCAAAATTTGTTTTATTATTCACATTATTAATTGTAAACTTTATATTATTGATAATTTGATATTATTTGATATTGATATAAACCAGATCAAATATTAATTTGAGAAACTTCTATTGACATATGTAAGTTTCATTTAAATGATTTCGATTCGAAAGAGAAAATATTGTAATATTAAATATTATCGAATATTCGCTTAATGCACATCTCAAAATACGAATATTGTACACAGCCAAGTATATGTATACTGTTAAGTATTAAAAGAGCAATGATAATCCAATCCCTTGAGTTAAATGGTGTTTTATTTTTAACTACCGTTAACGTATGCCAAAATGTAAACTACTCTGTGGTTAATTTCCAAATAAATAATGTCCATATATTAATGTATGCACTTAATAAGTGATAAACCAAATTTCAACATAATTTAACATATTAATTGAATTAAATTGAACTCTATTCTTTTAGTTAAATTAACGATATATTGAATAAGAACAGTGGCGATCTATAGAAATGATTAAAAAATAATTCAAATTAGATATAATTTGACATTAGGAATTTAACAGTGTTGGTGCAGCCATTTGAACGATATTGGAGATGTTCTTGAATGTAAACTTTCTTTTTTATTAAACAGAAGTTACTTCGAGGACGAACATAGACATAACAAATACAGACTATACATTCTCTGGTCTTAACATCTGTGCTTTGTTAGAAAGAAGAGAATCATAACGACATCTCTCTTCAACTCTATCAACATTTTTCTTCAACTCAATACTTTAGAAAGAGAGGAAGAGAGCGATGATTCAAACTTACTCTTTTTGAACTAAAAGTGACAACTTCATATATAAAAAGATTTGCTAAAGTATCTCAAAATTTAGGTAGATACAAATCCAAAAGTAATTTCATTGGATCATCAAAATAGCTGTGTAGGAATTAGGAATTTGAATCATAATAAGCAATACTACAAAAACTTCAACATTCTAGCAACCAGTTTGCTACATAATTCTTGTCCAACAAAATTATTTTCAAGTTTCTATTTAGCTAAATTTTCAGATGTTTCAACAAAGTCATCCTTTCCGTTGAACTAGAAATACGCAATCATCTCCATCCTTATTACTATTTATGAGGATGAATCGCGAGGACTTTTTAGCTAATTTTAGGCGAAATCATACTTATATGTATGCGTTTACGTACATTTGCCCGCAGAACTAGCTGCTAGCGAATAAGAGAATGCACCAATTCACCGTTAACTCTGGCCTTAGGGCTTCCGCATTTGAAATCTCAGGCGTGCAGCGGCGTACGGGCGTTTCGTGGCGGATGTGCATCTCCCACGATGCTTAAGACGTGAGTGCGCGCACCGATAAATATCCTGCCCCGAAGTGCGAACGAGTCGTTTCGCAGATTATTACTTGATCGTCATGCATCCTTGCGGATTGAAGTTGTAAATTGTACTCGACCCACCGCTGCGCCGCGAGGTTAAACTGATCGGCGAATATTCCGCAAGATATCGGAAGCTAAGAGCAACTAACGATGTATCGTGTCTCAAGCTTCTCTCTTATAATTCTGCGCATGGAACAATTCTCCTTCAGCTTGTTACGATAGTGAACCACGCGGAATGAAGCCCCAGCTGCTTCCCGAGTCATGTAAAATTGGGTTTATAAAACTAACGAATCATATCACGAAAAAAATTAATTGGGTGGTTCAGCAAAGCTATATCTTGTTACGCGAGTTTAATATTTATAACTAAGAAGATTTGACAAAGAAAGATGATTTAACAAAGAAAGTATATCCATAAGCTATTATCTGTATACAGCAATTCAGTTCATTCTTTCTTACAAAGAAAATTGTTAATTAAACAAACACGTAGCCAATATGCTTTGTTAAAAATTTTGATTTATATATTGGATTAATTTTCACAAATGATTATCTTTGCTGTTATTAGTAAAATTACTGTGCTATTAGGTACAATAAATATAATTACCCATAATAGCTATTAGGTGTTGGAATTAATTCGTAGCGTTTTACAAGTGATGGGAAGTACTTTCATTAATGTATTTTTTAATGCTCATGTGAAATAAATAACATTCTTTCATTAAAAACGCTACGAATTAATTCCAACACCTAATAATTTTATTCAGCTGTACAATTTTATTACTTTAACAAAGAAAACTGCCTGTTTGTATATTACGACCGTAGATTTGCTAAATCAGTGAAGTGTTTAGTTATTTTAACAAATCTTTTTTTTCCAATCACGTTAAGCTCGTATCATATTATACATTGAAGATTCAGGATTGTGAATTGAAGATTAAAAACTAAATAGCGGAAACGAATTAAAATTAAAATTACGTGTTTTACGTAATTTTAAATTTAGCTAAGATTGATTTTTCTTAGCAAGTTATTACAATAGCATAAATGATTAAAGAATGCGAGGATGATTAACGCGAAGTGTTCACTGTTTCTCTCGATGATTATTATACAAAAATTAACGCAGACGTTACAGCTTGTAGATATATTTATAGCTTACACGTTTCGTTTTAATTTTTTTAAATTTTAACTTGCTTTTTTGTTTGCTTTCGAATATGGGATTCTCGATACTCACTTTGCAACCTTCGCAGCTGGTAACGCCGTAATGATAACCGCTCGCCTTATCGCCGCAAACCTTGCAGGGTACGAAGCTCTTGGCGGGCGTCGAACTGTTGGAATCAGCTGCTGCGTAATGCTGTTCTGTAAGTAAACAAGAATTTAAAAAATTAATGAGTTGTTTTGCTTTCTCTAATAAAGCTAATAATAAAATATATTAATTATATAATATAATAATTAATTATATAATAATAAAATAAATTGATCGTAACACGAGATGAAGTCTAGTAAGACTATTTGTAACTACGACAGAATATACTTTATGTGGCTTTAATTTCACATGTCATGTGTTTCCTTCAACAAGACAAGATAGGACGTAAAAGGCAGTAAAGTATTAAACGAAGAAATATTATTTCGCGTGAGCGTCGTGCATTTCCCTCAAGACTCTCCTGTTTCCGAGAGAACAAACGGGACATCCATCCAACATTAGTAGCATCTTTCCTTCATTCGTTCAGCATCTATAATGCAACGAAGCCCATCGTCTTGGAAGGGAATAGGCCGCTTCGGACGGTTCTGACTGGACGCGTAACGGGAAGCCGGCGTCACCGTTACGGAAAAGGAGCAGAAGAAGAAGAAGAAGCGGGTGCAGCGGCACCCAGCTAGACGGAGCAGAGCAGGAACAGGAGGAGGAGGAGGAGGAGGAGAATGAGGAGGAGGAAGAGGTGGAGCAGAGAAGAAATGAAAAAGGAGTAGCAAAAAGGAATGAAACGGGGCCGCCGGTAAAGGGAGAGAAGGGGATCGTACATAGGAGATCATCGCTTGTATACCGTTGGTCTCTCTCGTGAAACCCCTTGCCAGAAGACATCGTTATGTGGAGAAAATCTACAGATGTGTAAGGAGAAGAGGAGAAAAAGTAGGTTCGAGTGAAACAAGTGGGAGAGAGAGAGGGGGAGGGGAAGAAAAAGAAGTTGGACAATTCTCTGATCCGAGAGCGAGTCCGAGAGAGCCTGATCGTTTGCGCGCGATGTGATTTTATGGTGACCGTAGAAACTATCGTCGGAAGCAAACGGTATCCGCTCGTTCGCTTGCTGGCTGGATGCATCCGCGCAACCATCATGGAGACAATCAAGAGCAACCCCGTTACTCGGCTCGTCGTGTGGCGCTACTCCTTGCGCCTTTACCTTTGCGAGTGACAACAAACTACTGGAAACGCTCAAGATCGTTTCGCAGAAGCGACCGTCTTCAACTGTAACTGCGGCACGTTCAATTGCTCTTTTGAAATTATCTAATCAACTAAAAATGCGCTACAATTACGATGTATCGCCGAGACTGACTATTTTTATAATAAGTCAGAATAACGTGCATTTAGCGGACGCAATGATAACGGAAAGTTTTGTTTATCTTTTCCAATTTTAACTAAATGTATACATACAGGGTGTCCCGTAAGATTTGCCAAACGCTTTTATGTAAATAGAGGACTAAACCGAGTCAAAAAGTCCTCTGCCATTTTGCAATTTTCACACTAGTTAACAAGATATTAATTACTAAAAATTGTCGAATATTGATCTTCAATAATTTTTTATTTAAATATTATCAACTTTACAGAAAAACTGCAAAAAGAGACAGAAATCATTAATTTTTTCTTCTCATAGAACTCTAAGAATTTTATGAGAAGAAAATAAACAATTTTTGTCTCTCGCTGCTTTTCTGTAAAGTTGATAGTATTTAAGTAAACAATTATTGAAAATCAATATTCAACGATTTTTAGTAATTAATATTTCGTTAACTATTGCAAAAATTGCAAAATGATAGAGGACTTTTCGACTCAGTTTAATTCGCTCTATCTACACAAAAACGGGACAACCTGTATATAAAACTATATAAGTGCTAAAGAATTCTGTTTTTCGATATAGTTCATAATTCTAATATTAAATTTAACAAAAAAGATTGATTTTAATAAAAAGATTGATAAACTGTTTGGAATGCAGTTTACTGGTTAAATTTTATATCATCTCTCTCTCTCTCTCTCTCTCTCTCTCTCTCTCTCTCTCTCTCTCTCTCTCTCTCTCTCTCTCTCCTTCATTCAAAGATAAATTTAATGATCAGTTATATAATTATATCGAAAAGGATAAATTGGGGAAAGTAAATTCAGTTCAATTTTGCTATTAAACTTTCTATATCACGCTAGCTAACTCCTGAAGAGCATGAATCGTTCATTGATGTAAAAAAAAAAAATGATTTGAAAGCTAAAATGCAAACTGCTGGCACAGGAGAGCATACGGATTTTTTATTTTTCTCTTTCACCAAGTTGATTCGTTAAATGAGAGATAACACGGATTATAATTGTAAAATTAGAATTTAGCTGAACAATTATAATAAAAGTAGAGGATTTAATGTAGATCGATTGTAATCGATGATTGACGTCACATCATAAAAGCATTGTTAAGTTATTCAATTACAAAATTTGTAATGGCGAATTTTTGAGAAGAGAGAACCACGCTTAAAATGATTTGATAAGCACGCCATCATCATATTCGGTACATTTAGCACCGAGATGCATCGAGTATTAATTATGGTCGATATGATCGGTTTATTTTAATTGATCGGAAATAGTATAATTCTATACTCTCGTAAATCCTCATAAATACAATAATTATACCGCCTCACATTATATCCTTAGCTCATTAAAATTTGTAATTACAATCACTTGCAAAGTAAGTAGCGCGTACAATATTAATTAAATATGATAAAAATTACACATATACTATTAATTAATAATTTAGTTAAATAAATGGATTTAAAACAGAGAAGTACGCACGATTATATGTGTATGTATGTGTATACATATCAAACTCTTAGTTGATCTGTAATTTCAGAGAGCAAGGCGGAAGTTTTTATGGGTGCGCCGTAATTACATATACTAGTAATCAGTTCACAGTTAAGCCAAAGTTCTTCAGTACGTATTCGAAAGAATCATGCCGCTCATTAGAGACGTATGTTAAATGGTCACGCACGAATAAATCTAAATGTTATTTTCTTCCATCGCGTTTATTTTCGCGGAAACACCACCTTTCTTGCCCGACACGAGAGATAAGACATAAAAATCACCTTCTATTTATTTTACATGAGTGATAAACTAGCGCCTCCTGTTTCCTCCCGATAAAAATATCATTAACTTGAGTTATGATCATATGAGTATATCATAACTCCTTGCTAATAGTTTATATTTCACGTTGCTGCAATTTGTACAATTTAGATTCGCGATAACGTAACGTTATATCGCGTTAGGTCTCTTTCAAAGCTATACCAGATCTCCATGGCGCTATAATCCATCAGTTTACTAATAAATCGATTACGCTATATCCACGTGGGGGCTACTCGCCTTTGTTCAGAAATCAGCGGGGCGGTAAATGCACCGAAAGCACTGCACGTTCGAATAAACGGCATGATGCGATGCTAACAATATTATCGTGCTGGACAATATCAAAACCGATATGCAGCTCGTTTCGACAGTGTTTATTGGCAACCATCCAACTCCAATAAGGATAATTAAATCTGGACCAACTATTTATCTACAATAGTCTGACATTTCGATTTATATTTTTGTCGACAAAAAAATAATGATAGCCATACATTATTAAATTCACAATGTCAAATTGTATCCATAATTTGAGTTATTTTTAATCATTTCCGTAGGTCGTTACTACTGCTACTCAATATGTCGTTAATTTGATTAAAATAATGGGAGTTATAAATAATTTTACTTAAAAGAAAATGTATTGAATTTGACTCACTTTTAGTTTATTATTTACTAAGTGCATATATTATAACATGGACGTTTATTTTGAAACAAACTGTAAAAATTGATTGACTTACATTTTGACACACATGAAAATTAAAAATAACAAAATGTTATTAAATTAATCAATATTATATTTCTAGGGCAAAAAATGCAGCACACGTTTGTCGTTCAATTTTTTCCTTTTTTTATATTTTTAATGCTAATTTTTTTGACGTTAAGACGAAAAATAATATAGTTACAATTACACTGTCAGCTCAATTGCATAAAAGGAGCAATGGTAGTCTCTTGAGTTAAAAATAACAAAATGTATAACGTTAATGTCGAAGCTTGTTCGGAAAAAAAATTGAGCGAGAAACATGTGCTGCACTTTATTGTCCTATAGAAATTTAATACTGGCGAATTTAATACTACTTGCCTCAGAAAGTTAATACTAATAATTTAATATTTACAAATTTATTATTGAAAGACAGTAATTAATTACATAAATATGATAGAGAACGCCAATAATCAGTCAAAATTATATGTTATGAATACAATATCATATATTCTTAATTTAAATTTAATTATCTCAAGTGTGTGACTGTGCGCTATTCGAACATTAACCACAATCGATTTGAGACGCTAATAATATAAATATAAGGCACTGAAATATTCCTATATATGAAACAATCCCTCCTAAATTAATTCGGTAAAGAATTTATTGCAAAAAATATTACCTCAGCCAGGATGTACAGTAATTAATTACTTCTTTGGAGTATTAAAAGCATTTAATAACAATGTTTTTAATATTTAAAATAATTAATTATGTTATTCAGTATTATAACTCTCAATTGCAATAACGGATTATTTGAATTCAAAACAAACAATTTTAGATTGTATAATCTGTACAATTGATACTATGAGATTTTTAATTGCAAAAAAGAAAACTTTGAACCCCTTTCTCTATCAATCGCCGTAAAGTTCACTTGCGAAGGTTCACTTGCATTCTGTTCCAAACAGTACATTTCAGAAGTTAGTTGTAGTTTTCATAGCTGATTAAATTGGCCAGTATTAGATTTCTACAAGGGATATATGTGATAACGTTTAGCTATCGTGATGTGAGCTACCTCAGTAAGATAACATTAAATGATTTATCTAATTCCACATTCCTGTAATTTACCTAGTTCTAATGTTTAACTGTTAGTCGAGAGTTCAGACATGTCGAATGTCAATTTACGCGGAAACGCCAAGTTCCCCTTGTTATCACAAGTGTGAATCTACGTGTACTTGTGAAACAACCGATGGTACACCCCATTGTTGGTGAGCACTGACGCGTGTTCGACATGACAGTAGACACTCCGGAAGAAAACAGAATGGGATCCGAGGAGGCTTTCCCGAGATATATCGAGAAAAAAAGAAACGAAGAGGAAACATATAAAAAAATATTCGCCGAATGATATAATATTACGAGAGCAATGTTGCAATTTCTTGCTCACCTCTGAGAAACATATTGAAAATTTATGAAAATGTTTAACGTGAAAAAGCAATTGCGCAAGATGATCGCAATTATTGCACAATAATTTAAGAACAAATTCTCGAGATTAATGAATCGTAAATTCTAAAATATCTGAGGCCACGAAGTTTTTGAATATTGTATAATCCATAAAAAAACGTATAATAGAAGAATTTTCATAATTGAGATAATTCTTTTTCAAATATTTGTTTTTCGTAAATAGTATCAGTGTGTACGTATGCGATAAAAAAGTAAACGACGAAAAATAAAAATAAATATATAATAATTTAAATTGCAAAAATAATAACATGGTAGCGGCATATTAGATATATTAGGTCAAACTACAAATAATATCTTCATTAAATGGAATTTTCGATCAAATAAAATTAATGATTATCTTAGGCAACATTAATGAGTTTATCAAACGCAAGATCGATACGCAAAAGCCTTTTTTTTTAATTAAACTGAAATATGAGGAATAGAATATTCGACGCGTTTACCTGATGAGTTTTACGATAAGTACCTATTATTATGTAAATATTTAAAATAGTTTATATATAAAGTGCTTACGTGCAACACGTTAATATACACTCACTTTATTATCATTCACAGCAGTAACTGCACGGACAGGCAGCGGCACAAGCTGTGTATTATCATTACCTTTCGAAACTCAACAGGTACTAAGGTAAGTCAAAAACGATTGTTGAACCTGTCGAATATCGGCTCATGCGATTACTATTCTTTGCGGTTTTTTTCCGAGCGCGTTAAATATCTTGCGGCGACAGCGAATTCGCGCTGTCACGCGCTTGCTTGACGCAACGTGCAGCGTGTCGTTGTGTTATCTTATTTCCCTCATACACACACACACACACACCTACACGTACACACGTATACACACGTGGCGATAGTCAAGGGTGATAATTTACGTACACCGATAATCAGTTAACAGTTACGTCAAAATTCTTTAGCGTTCGTTCAAAAGAATCGTTCATTATAGAGACGTATACGTATATTGTACGATAACGTAGTGTAAATACCTCTATTTTGCCTGGAACGCAAACGTGCGATTAATTAATATCCGTGCTTCAGTTTGTAATATGTTAAATATTTTGTTGCGGCAATATAGTCAAAACGAGATGTACAACACTCTCTTGTGTTTACGCGGTCGCTTTGTTGCCATTCGCACAGTGAGACCCGAGTCGATAGCCAGAGGCACGAGCTCCATGTGCCGCCGTATTGCCTTTCGAAACGCGAATTCTCTACGAACGTTCACTCACCAGCTCACGTAATTAATGTATTTCCGCGATCCGTAAGAATGGAACAACGAGAATTTATCGTAACCGATATTTCGTGTAATTTATTTATTTCAAGTAGAGAAATCCAAGCGATAGAAAATGTGGATTATAAATTATTGTTATATGTATTATATGGATAATGCCTGTTTCTTTAACGCATTTTTTGTCAATTTAAATTTTAATATCATTTTTCTATCATTTTTGAATTTTGAGAGTGAATGAATCAGGCACACAAGAAGTCGTGTGATACATCAATCGTTTTTCTATTTTAAAATTTGAAGCAAAATATTTGACATGGGGGAAACCAGGATTTATTAGCACAAAAAACAAATTAGTATTGTCTCGTTTATGTATTTATGGCAAAAGAAACAATGAAAAACTTAATATAAAATATCTCTTTTATAACATAGGAACTTTTCCCTAAGTTTCATTAAAATCAAACAAATGTTACAATAAAAAATAAAAAAATCTGATTCGAGAAGAGTAAATTTTTAAGCGTTTTATAATTTTGTATTAATGTTCTTCGGCTTGAGAAAGTTAATCTAAGTGTTCTTAGTTACAAGAAGAATGTTGCTATACGATATGTTATTTTAGTAACAATAGTAATTGTTATAATAATATGATTAAAATCAGACGTATGGAGGAATAGGGTACGTTAGCTCATATTTAAGAAAAGATTAGCTTAAATTATTATATTACACATACAAACATTTAATTATAACTTAACTCTAACAGAGAACGCTTTATATTTAATATTTCCATATTAAAATAAGTTAAAACTAAAATAACTTATATTTGTTTTTCTGCATTATTTTTCTATGATCACAAAGTAACTTTAAAAAATACAGTCTTTATTAAGAAAAGTACATATCTGTTATATTTATTTCTATTATGTTTTCATTATTTTAATATAGAGATTATTATAGAGGCAACTTACACCGTGCATGAATGTACCTCATCTATCGAGTTATAATTATAACATATTCGTATTTCAGTTACTATGTATAATGGAACTATACAATGTACCTATAGAATCATTTCTAGTATGAAAACATAGAGAATAATTCTCTCTATCATCTTAGTTATGATTTTAATTATAATAATTGTTTAAAAAAATCTAATAGCAAAATTGTGAAAACTGTGTCAAACCCTGGTCTCCCCTATTTAGTTTGCTATATTAAATATTTTAACAGAGAAATCTACAAGTTGATTGACAGCCTCAATGTTTGTCGTTACGTTTGTCGTTTGTGTAGCTTACTATTGCTCACAAAATTGACGCGCTATCATTTGACTCGAACTGGTAGGCAGCGGCATGAGCCGCTCTGTATGTCGTCGCATTTAAGAGATCCTCTAATTACAGTCTGGACACGAACCGCATTTTGTATGCAGAGTCTCTAATCTTAATAAAATCATGCGAGAGATAAGGGCATTTACTATTTCTCTCTCTCTCTCTCTCTCTCTCTCTCTCTCTCTCTTTCTCTCTCTTATCTCGTTCTTTCTTTTTTCTCTTTCAAGAATTGTTAAAACATTATAGTAGATCAAACAAAAGTGATGAACCAATCAAAAGTGGCTGTTTCGCATCTTGACTCTAATTAGAGGATTTCTAGTTGCATTATTTGAAATGCAATCGTGACAGGTGCAATCAAAGAATACCAGACACGATATTTTTTTACGAACAGCCATTATTATTAATTTACTCTTACAATTAACGATTCATTAACGTATCAAGATGACAGACATTTTATCGAGGCAGACATTTTACGTTAATTACTTGCGAGGCAGGAATCAATAGACAGTACGAATTAAATAAAAATTATTATAGTATTTACGAGCGATAGATATTTCTCTAATGCGTTTTATTATACGTCTGTTTTTCAAATTTGTTCACTTATTAATTTGATATAATCTATCCAATACTTTTAAATAAGTAAGTGCAGTAATATGAGTAATATACAGATTGCCAGATTAAATGAATTAAAATCGGAAGCCAACATATATCAATCAGAAATTTAATCGCAGATTTTCAAACACTCTATATCTTAATTGATTAGCTTTTAATTTCATATAATTATATCATATCGATTTTATTCAGGAGAAAATTACTGATAATTATTTCAAAGTTTTCGGGTATTAACGGACGTCATAACTACATAACGAATTAATCTGAAATCGAGCAATCCGTTGTGGCACTTTCGACTATTAAGTGTACAGTTATAATTATAATTTTATACTTTAATTACAAATTACAATAAGTCAATAGCAGATTAGATTCGGCGATTTAGAATCGGCAATTAAAACTCTCTGCCGTTTTTGGATTCCTTCGTTGCGTCAACTTTTCTCGTGCCATTTCTCCCTCGCAATGTAACAAGTAATGCACGTTACACGATCGAAGTTGGGAGTACCATACTAAGTGTCATGCGATTATCGTGTTTTGATTATCAGAGCGCACGCAGTAAGAATAAAACGTGTTTTTGTGAGTGTCGCGTTGTGCAATCGAGGAATCTGAGAGAAGGAAAAGTCTCAGTCTCAGTCTCTCTCTCTCTCTCTCTCTTATTTTGTAATGAGTTGTTTTGAGTTCTCTCTCTCCTCCTTATTTAATTTATTTTCATATTTTATTTGCATTATTATTACTTTTGCTGTATTACTTTTGTATCTCTTTATTCTTTTACACTTTTCTTTTATTTTCATGTTCTTAGAGGGCTTGCCCGTGAATAATAATAAATTTATCTTTATTTTTTAGCTTTTATCTATCTATCTATTTATTTATCTCTCTCTGGAGAGACATATAAAACGGAGCAACTCTGGGATAAGTACAATATAATTTGTGACTTGTTTATCACTTGTTCATTCGCGGCATTAATTATTTATTCTCATTTGTTCGAACGCTCTACACAAGAATTCGAAAAAACAATTTCTGTCTATAAAATTTCAAAAGTATATTTTAGAAAATATTTTATCGGATTTAATTTATCTTGTATAATTATATAATTATCTTGTTAAATCTTAACGATTTTTTGGCAAGAGATAAAATTATGAGAAATAAAATTATGTTTAATATATAATAACTTTTATAATTACTTTTTAAAATATTTCTAAGATATTATTATTATTATTATTATATTATTATAATTATTATTTTCTTGCTATTATTATTTTATTTGCGGAGTTAAACGAACATTTATAATAAAAAACATTTATAATTAGTCTATAAACTTTAACGATCACTTTTTGAAATATTAATTATACTTCGTACTGCGGATATATTTGTATTTTATAGTTCAAAGTGGCTTGCGTTGGCTTATAATATTATATATTATACAAATATCCGCTGCTTCGTGAGTATTGGTGACGTATTGGTGAGTCACAAATAATACTAATTTGAGTGAATGTGAATCTATAAAAGTTGTATCAGACATGCATAGAATATATATAAATGTACATTTATATAAGCTATTGTAGCTATTAGTGATATAAGAATAACAACATAATATATAATAATGAATCTTTCATTGATTCATTATTTTAAAATAGCTAGACTAGAATAGATTAATAATTATTTAAGCTTTCAATACGTGTAGTTACACAACATACTATTAATTTATTATGCGTATAAAGTACACATATATATATGTATAAGCAAATTCATAAAATAGAATTCGTATACATATATTATTTATTGGCATATCCTGGTGTCGATCATTACACGCCAGAATGCTAACTACGAGATATAGTAACTACATTTGAAATTTATATGACATAAACTTATAAACGAAAGAGAAATGATAAAATATATTTAAAATATATATATATTTAATTGCATTAATAACGCGAATTTCTTGAATTAGCGCATACTCTGTATTAAAATAATATTTGACAATCTGATCGGATTGCGTGTCGCGTAATTAGATATCATAACGAAGCGACAATTAACTTATCAATTATTAATCAATGACGTACAACTCGCTGCTCGAGCTGATAAAAAATTAATTAATCGAATTTTCCGACAGTCAATTTTCATAGGATTATTTTAGCTCTTTTTATTACATTTTATATTTTCTGGAGAAAATTCAGTCTCTCCCGAAGAGAGCCCGATTACAGAATGCTTTTTTTAGTCGTGATTCTCACATTATCTCGAACGTTAACGTTTCTCGAAATATATATTTATCGTATCGTATCGTCGGGAGCCTTCGAAGATCGACATTATTCTCGGGGTCTCGTTCGCGCTCTAAGAATACCAAGTCCATCGCCGTCCACACCTCTCGAGAGGGAGTAGACAGACGATATGGCGTAATTCTCTGGTGCAACTGCAACCGCGTACTCGCGACTGCACGGCCTCGACCTAGGCTGCAGTTTCACGGCGCCCCTTGTTTACAAGGAAGCGCTGCGTGTCGCATACATCTACGCCTGGGTCACAGCATTCGTATTCCAGTCCACGTCCTATGCGTCCGTCCGCGCCATCGTGTCGAAGTGCAGTGTGCGAGTGTGCTTCTAGTGCCGATGCGTGATGGCATTCTGACGTGGCGCACTGTGCCAGGGCGAGGCTCGCCTCGTAAGACAATACCTTTTACCGGGCTGAGGTGTGAGTTACGCTGAATGCAATAGTGTCCCACAACCCGGACAAAATAAATTAGAAATAAACCAGCATGCGTAGCGAACTTTTTTTTCTCTCGGAACTTTCTCGCAAATGGAATTGCGAAATTTTGATGAAAAGAATTATCAGGTTTTCTCTCTTTTTCGTAATAAAAATAATCGAATAAGTGTCCGAATTATTTTCCTCGCTTTTAATAATAAAACTATCGATGAATAATGTATATCTTTTTTTGTATAATATTAAAGTATATTATATATATATAATATATATATATGTATATGTATATAAAGAATAAAGATGGAAAGTAAATTAGTGAATTTAATCATTTATATACTGCAATAAAAGTCAGTCGAAAACGTCATCTCAGAAAACGCATCGTTATAAGTACGAATAATTCTAATAAAAATTATATCTAGTCATTTTAACTACCAATATAAGAAATGCATTTTTCTGAGACTCCTGAAATTTCATATTTCCAAAGAATTATTAATTCAATCAATTATTAGCATCGCTAAAAAAATTACTGAAAATTACTAAACAAACTTTCATACAGTTAAATTAGTTTTGAATCAGACGATTCGCGAAAGGTTTTTTAAATTATTTGATTTAATGCTGCAGAATATAAACGCACATGTTAGGTAGTCTCGTGTTTGCGGAATTCATATATTCCAACCGGAATAATCTGACGGTGGTTGGTTGCATCGCGCTGAGACGCTTGCCGATATTATCGCGTGGCCGCGTGAGTCATCTCCGTGAACTTGAATCTCATTTTTATTGTTCCCGCGGGATCCTTCGTCTTGGTATACGCAATAAAGGCCGGGATCTCGTATCGCGTAATAAACGCCATTACGCGTGTGAGATAATATTAACGATCGCGCAATATGCCGGAAATACAGCCTGGCGCGACTATATAGGCGCATGTACCGTTACGCGCGAGATTAGCACGCGGGGTGCTGCTTGCGTTTGGCTCTCGTAATTAGCGGCAGCCGGTTGTCGGATTCAACGATCGTGACTCGATGCATTCAGATACGACTTACCATATACGACCTAATCGAAATATCGTTTATTACCTATGTTTTAGCCAAGTTGCGATTAATTAGGCACGATTATGTCAGAATGTGACTTATACGGAGTATGTTATGTGTCGTCGAACATGATTATTTTTGTTGCTATGGAAAAGGAAGGTTTCGCTGAGTATCGAAAGTATTAAAAAATTTTTTTATCTAGATCTGAAAATAATTTTGTTGAATCATCAAAATAATTATGTAGAACGTTCAAACTGATTGTCAGGATACCAAAACTTTTTACAGCTTTGCTCATTATGCTTGAGATTCCTATGTAATTATTTTGTAATCCAATAAAATTATATCTAGCTAAATTTCTTTAGATAATTTAGCAAAATTATTTTTTCTGTATATTAACATAACAACATCGGGGACTATCTGATCTAGCTATCTGATCTAAACAGTACATTATATATTTTTTAGATTAGATATTACTTATACAATCTGGGAAAATTATTATGCTCGAATCATTCGCTCCTCGGATCACTATCTACTATACATAAACATAAAACACATAGACATAAACATAAAAAGGGTAATTTTACTGAAGTATTTAAAATTTTAACTCTTAAAATACAGATCTGATTTAATTTTGTTAAATCATCAAAATAATTACATAGAACGTTCGAATAAAAGGAGTGCTCCGTTTTACGCTTACAGCGCTTGTAAATATCATTTGTCCTTGTTTAATATTTGATAAATAACAAGAATGGACCAATACTTGTCCCTTATTAAAGAAACGTTCTCATTCAAAATCGTTTTAAGTTCAGTCTTAAGATGTCACGAACCAGAGGACCGCATTAACGTCTTAAAAAATTACTTAAGATCTTGAAATAAGAATCGATTATGAGTACCGGCCATAGATCTTCACATTAAATTCTTACGGTGCTCGCAACGTCGTTTTCATGGTGCCGAAAACCAGCGGATCGATAAGCTCGCTACTCGCGGGCAAGGAATCGCAATCATTAAAAGACGTATCATTCAAACCCATAATCTCTCCTGGAAATATACAAAGCGTCGCGTATGTATAGTACATGCGCTTTTGTCCGAAACGAGTAAGTAATTTATGATCGCGTTTATGCGCTCGTGCCCGTTCGCTTTCCAAATGCACTTTCTACCTCCGATCTCCATCGCACGAGAGAAGTCTGACACATCCCGTTCTGTCTCTCTTTTTTCTCCCTCTCCCTCTTTCTCTCGCTCTCCCGTCCCTCTCTTTAGTCTCTCCTTTCTCTTTCTCCTTACCGTCAGTTACTCTCTTCGTCCCAACGCCTATCCGCGCTCGTTATGCAATTCCAAAGATATACGGTCGCTTCAGGAATGTCTGCACTCTGCAGTCGACTGTGAGCTTGGAACTATTTTCCGGGTGGTCTATGTACAGAATTTCACGCGTGACATATCTCGATACAAATGAGTATCCATATCGAGTCAAAAAAAGTCTCGGATGCTTGAACAAAAAAATCCCCGATTCAGCCATGTTTCTTGATAAATCATATCAACTACATGCAGATTTACACTGTTAGATATCAAATGTCCAATAGTAACCCAATTCCTTGAGATAAAAATTATATTTTATTATTTTTTACTTTCTGTATATTAAAAGGCAAATAAATCTATTTCTATACAAATATTCAAAATAAATAAGGGCTATTAAGAGCCAAACGCTGGATGTTTTTATTGAAAACAGTATATATAATTATGTTAAATATATCAATTAAAAGATTAAACATTAAAAATTTGACAATAACCATACGTTTCGACCTTTAATGTGATCATCTTCAGTGGGAAATTATTGACGTTGAATAACGTCTAAAAATTAAAGATCTAAATATTAAAGATATATATCTGATAAAAGATATATATCTATTTCTATAAATCTATTTATAAACGTCTATCTTAACATAAATATTCAGTAAATAGCAAATTTGAGTTTTTCATACATTTTCTTTAGTTAAATTGTTTAATTCCATCATTTTAGTTAAATTAAGGACATATTATATATAAATATAAAAGCGAAGACGACCTATAAAAATTATTAAAAATAATTCTATATTTAGTTGACAAACAACAACGAGATAGAGAATTCATCGAAAATAGAACTCCGCAAAAATATCAAAATGTTAGGAAATTTAAAGTTCTGATGGATAAAAAAAAGAGGATTTTTCAAATCACAAATAAAAATTAATTTCAAAGGTGCATCCTACATCGATATTTAACTTTGTGTGTGATTCTTTTTTATTTAAATTCAACGAGGAACTAAAAGCAAAAGCCAATCATATTAACGAATCACTTACTAAGCAAGCTCTTACCAAGCTGCCTTTTCTGCTGAATGCAGCTAATGCTTATCGCAAAAACTGAAAACGACTTGGCGCGATAGTATAACTTTGCAACTAGAAAGTCTGCCGATTCCCGGGGCGTACCTGGTGAAAGATTAAAGATCAATGAAAGGCGAGAGAAGGCGTTATTGATCAGGAAGATGCCTTACGGATTTTCGTGATTAGCGTGGGAGAGAATTATAGGGCATTGAGCACAGGTGTTGTGCAACTGAACGCGGAAACGCGACGTCGATAAAGCCGCTTTATAAGCGAGAGAGGCCAGACTCGGCGAAGGGTCCGGCGTCGCCAGACTCTCACTCGAGAGGTTCTCTCTCTCTCTCTCTCTCTCTCTCTCTCTCTCTTTCTCTCTCTCTCTCTCTCTTCATCCGTCGCCGCCCTCTCGCACCCGATGCATTTCTCTCTCCGGCATGTTACAGAAATATACCGGGAAAATTATGTCACTAATGCGCTTGGATATATCTCTAGAAAACGCGCCGCTTTCGTTGCGTCGACGAGACTGGAGACTTCCAGTATAGAGATCTCTCGCTGTATCATTCATTTATATTCAATGCCTTAATTTTCATTCATTTTTAAGGCTTCTGCCTATTCACCACGGTCTATTCATTACAGCCATCTTGGATCGTGATGTCAGAAGTGAGAAAAATTTACATAAAGAGAATTCGTACAAAATTCTTAACTGTATTAAAATGTGAATATGTAAAACTTGTTGTAAAACAACATTTGTAAGCGATAGAATAAATTTGTAAAACATAGCGAAAACTCTTTTATGTTTTTTGATAATCAACATATTCAAATAATCATATATATTTAAAATTGAATTATGCCTAACGAGAAAACAAGCTATATAATAGCTGACGAATTGAGATAAATACGATTTTCTATTTCAAAATAAAAAGAGAGGTTTCGATATATCTTATAAATGTATCTCAAATGCAAATATTATTTTATTGAAAAATATTTCTATTTTAATATATTTTACAAGAATTTTTATTATATGCTTTCCTACTTCTGATGTCATTAATCTAATAATCCGTGATGAATAGTCAGTCTGAACACTTCGATCATTGCACGTTCGAACGAAAATCATATCCGCACAAATTATGGCATGATTAGAAATTTAAATTTTTCTTTAATTTACATTATCTGTATAGGAACGACGAATATGAATGCAAATTAAGCGGAAGATAAAATCACAGCTTATATGAGAACCGTAATTCTTAAAGAAATATGAGTATCATTTATATACAACATGACAGTCAATGCGTTAACATGCTCGCTATCACCACACTAAAAAGAAGGTAGACATGGAGAGAAATTACCACTTCTTGCGTAATTATCTTCTCAATAACTTTGGCATTTCAATACATTTTTTAAGAGCCAAATTTTTAAGAATCAAGTTTTCACCGAGAAATAATTAAATGTTTGTACTTGAAAATATACTGTCTTATTGAATAAATTAAACTGCTTAGGTTATATTATCTAATAAATCTCTTGTCTTATCGAATAGATAATTACGAATAACTATTTGCCTGTTTCACGTTACGCAGTATCTGTTGACGCATTATCGCAGTCTTGCTTTTCCCACTGCAGTACTTCGACTTCTATAATTGTTATGCATACCGTATCGTTGTACAATCCTAGATTTCATAATTACTTCCGCAAAAGATAAAAAAACTCATTTGCCTCGTTATAAACGCAATACGCTTGCATACGAAAAATATGATAAAGTGAAAAATATGAAATAAAATGATTCTTACTATCTTTTGAATTAAAATTGTATTAGAAGTTATTTGTAAAATTAAATGAAGAATATAGAATTATATCATCTACTTATATTACTAAAATTTACTTCTAAATTTATATATTTAATTCATTTTATGCTAGTGCTTTTACAAATTTTTTGCTGATACGTATATATCATTCTAGGCATACATATACTATTATACTATATATAATATTTCTCTAATATTATCTAATATTATAGAATTATAACATATTATAAAATTATTATTATTAAATTGAATTATAAAGTTATTATTCAATTTTTCAGATATTTTATTTTAAGTTATTCGATGAAATATTCGTAGACGGAAAAAAAATATATTAGTAATGTAAAAAATTTGAAAAATATAAAATAGTTCTCTAATGAGGATAGCATAGCGCAAAATGCATGCGAATAATTAAGATATAAACTGTGCTCATGGAATTCCGGTCTCACGCAATCAATGCTTTTCCGCTTTTATGCTGGATACATGAGAAATAAATTGTAAATAATGTCAGGTTCACTGTTATGAGGATTATTACGAAAAGCATGGTATTTCCTCGTTAATTTCTTAATTACATTCAATTAATCATTTAATTGCCAGTTCATCAATTAAACGGTCCTCCGCTTCGGCAAGTTACTTCCGTGAAATTATCAGTCTCAAGATTCTTGGAGATAAAACGAGTATTACATCAGTCACTGAATGCCAAGAATTTCATTTATGATATAACGGATGTTCTCGAGTTATACGATGTCATATGTGTAATGGACAAGCGGTCGCTAATACGCGTCGAGATTTCATTAGTTCGGGTTAATTTCATTTATACTGAAATATACTAGAGAGTGCGAAAATCTAGATGCTTTGACGAGTTAAGTTCCAGAGCAACGAAGCTTCATTTAATTTCAAGCGGATTTTACTTCGAGAGAATTCACTGTAGCAAAGCTCTTTGCTTACGAGGAGAAAAAGGATTTTTCTGTCGTTGTAAAATTGTCGTTGCTATTCTACGGTAAAATTTTGCTGCCATATTCAAATATTTGATATTATATAATAACAAAATGTACTTTATATTTCTAGTTAAATATCTTTTGGATAAAATAGAGAAGTTCTTGTTAAATAAATATATTTATAGAAATATACGAAAATTTATTGTTAAGATATTTTATTTATAATAAATATATTTTGCTGGAAATTGTTACTTAATTCAGGATAGAAAGTTTTTCCTCCGTATAGAGAAATATTTAGTTAAATAGGAAATAATTGCAAAATTTGTTAAAAAAGAATTTTTAACAAATTTTGCAATTATTTCCTATTCTATTGAGGAATCTGACCTTAAAATATGAATTAGGACATGCCAAGCGTGCGTTTACGTTTTGTCCGAGTAAAGTATGGAAAAGAGAATTTAAAAAGCTAATTGAATCATCTTTCTCGCAACAAGATTTGCGCAATTAATTACGATCTTTTTAAAGTAACTCTTTTTTTTTTTTTAATAAGTCAAAGCGGAGCTTTAGTGCTAAGTTTAACTCGGAGAATTTTATGGAAACGTCAGCATATTCATATTGCGTAATGAGCATTAATTACGTTTAAGAAAGTTTCTTTTCAACCTACCATTAGAAGTAACAGCGAAAGTTTTAGCAACCATTCATGAAACTTTTTAAAATTAACATTGCTTTTTCGCCACAAATGAACGCTCTATTCAATGCGAGTACAATGTACGAACAACACAGATACGGACTGCGACATTCCTGCTTTTTCGCTCGTCGTAAACGCCGGATATAATTCCGAGTTTTAATACAAGAATCACGTTAATATAAACATGCGAGATGAGAATCAAGTGAATATATTTGGAAATACGTACCAGAGAATATCCAGCTTATGTGTTTATATTATCATTGCAAATGGGATTGAGCTCGAATTAACGTGAGATCTTTTGCGCGCGCGTGTATGTATATGTATGTATGTTGATATTTCATTCTTTCCTATATCTATTACATGCGTATAATATTCACATATACAAAAATTATTGGCATAAAAACAGTCTTCTATCATTTCCGTATGAATTATGATAAAAATGCTTTAACTCTTTATCTGCAATTATATTTTTGCTCCATTTGCCTACAGTTTGGATCTTTTTTGTCCAAGCCAAATTTTTCTATTGTTCTAAACTTTCAAAAAATGTGAATAAATTCAGAATTTTCAACGTTTCTATTACATTAGCAAGTAATTTTTTAAATGTTGAAATTCAAATGTTGAAATCTTCATTTAATAAAAAATGAAATTTAAGTAAAAATGAGGAAGGAATTTGAGAGTAAAATTTCGCTTTTTCGCAAAAAAATTCAGATTACAGACAAAGGATTAAAACAAATCTGGAATCAGATGATAGATGATAGATGATGATACACTTATTAATCAGCCATGTAATTTCATTAGCACCTTTCGCGCTTATTCACTATTATTAGTTTGACGAAGCATGCGAGATTTTATATACCTTTTTATATATATATCGTAGGATATAAAATAATACTTTGTTCTCGCGCGTTTCCCTCTCAAATCGGATCACAGTAAGTAATAGAGATTAAAAAAGAACCACATCGAATAATCCGGATTAAATGCAGAATTAGAGAGTACGTCCGTGCACGCGTTTTAAGCGTAGCCGGACGAGTTGCATGGATGTCGGATTATCGATTTTATCGCATGCTGCAACTCGACGGTGCACTCGACGGTGCCGCGCCGCACCGTTGCAATTTTATTTCTGTGCGCGATTTCGACGCTTTCACCGCGGTTACGATATAATATAACATACACGTGATACGTGCATACAGAGATACATGCACATATATTCTACAGAAGTACATACGATTACGAGCATTACATAATATTATTTGATAAGCGGTGTGTACCGAGCACATAAGTTGTTCGCTGCAAGTTTATTCTCGGGATGCGTTAATATCTAAAATTAATCAACTAAATTTCTGTTTAAGTAAAATACTCTTATTATTATTTTTTTTCAAAGTAAACATTACGCTGTGCTTCGTATTTACTCGCTATATTCTTCTTCAAACATTTGAAAGAAAGGCAATGCATAATTGTGTAATTAGCAAATTATATTTCCAAATAATATAAATTTATTATATTATATTTGTTTATTACGTTAAATTTATAGATAGATTTATTATAGAAGCTTCGTCTTTTTCTCTCTCTCTCTCTCTCTCTTTCTCTCTGTGCTTGTATTATTAGGCTTAGAAAAATAAAAATAAAAATAACAGATACATTTTTAATATTTATCAATGTTGATGAAATTTAAAATTTGAAAAATTTTTTTCGCGGGTGGATTAAAGATAAACAAGAAATCGACGAGAAAAGGAGAAGCTATTCCTTGCTTTCAGTACGAAAACATTCTGTATTCAGATATCGACACTTAGCTAATGCCGAATGTCAGGTATCGATGCCAAAAGCACTCGGCCGGAAGAAGAGTATCTGGAAATTTTGCATCTAAAGCCACGGTTCTTCTTCTCGCGAGCATTCAAGCGCGTTTGCATTCGACACTCTGGTCTCGTACGAAGTCAATTACTGGTTACTCGGTTACCGGCTAGCGTGTGTCGCATACAGGCGTGTGTGTAAGCGTGTGTGGAAGTGCCTTCACGTAGCATGTACTTACGTATGAGTATATTTGAATATGTGTGTGTGTTTATTTGTTTGTGTGTATCACACATGTACACTAACACATATGCTTGGCCAGTCCCGTATCGTAATTCGCAATTTGCTCGAGCATTCACCTTCGAATTCCCGTTATTCACGTTCCATATCGTCATCGTATGCTCGGGAACCACTCGATGAAGAAATGATTGTTTTAGTTAAGAAACTGTTGTAAAAAGTAGTGCCAGCTACACTATTATCCCGTGCGAGAGTCTTCGACTACGACAAAAGCATCTGGATAAATTACATTTGATTATGACACTTTAACTTCAAACACAATTTTAGTATCTTTATAAAGAAACAATCGAATAAATTATAAATTGCTATGAATACAATTATGGATTCTATAAGTATATTTTCGAATTTGTCTACTTTTAACTCTAAAAGCCGCTAACAGTTTCTCGTTCAAATTTAACAATGCTCAATTTCCTGTTTTTCAGATCTTCAGATATAGCGATGAACAATTTAGATTTTCTTTAGATGAAGATTTTAAAAACAGGTCTGCCACAATTATCCCAAAGATCTTTTTATAGTTATAAGAAGAAACTTATTGTAAATGCAAGGGAAATTTTGAATATAACAATAGCCATTACGTTAATAATGCTCTATTTAATCGTTTCGCGCTATGTCTTTAAGTTGAACAAGTTGAACATCTGATATAAACTATTATACGTGAAATACGGTCTTTAATGAAGTTTTTGGAAAAAAAGGATCGGAACAATCCCACTTTCAAAAAAAGGTATTTCAAACTCGTTGTCGATTTTTAACATGGCGAAGCTCCAAAGAGCCGTTGGGGATCGATTAACGAGGAAAAATATCACCATTCACCGATATCCACCGATGAATCATTCTTAAACGACAGACTATCGCTGTAGCCGCAGCTGCTGGCATAACCGCGGCTTTTGCACTGGTCCTGTGTGGCATGATTATTGCCGGGTCGCTCTCGATGGTAATTAATTCTTACTGATGCGACGCTTTGTAATCGGCGTTCTACAGACACCAATATTTATCGCCGTTCGCTTTATAATTAAACACTGTCTTTAAATCGCACGGTGTTTAATGCAAACCGACGGCGCCATCGCGTTTTCTATTCTTAGCTCGCGTTATTATCGCGTTATTATCGAATTCTTAGCACTGATATTATCGTAGATAATGATGGCAGATAACCGATGTGCTTTCTCAAATTTGCACGTTGTAGGGAGAGAAATTTATCCGTATAAAAAGATGGTGTAATACCAATTAATGATATTACGTTAGCATATACGTAATATTATATTTTTATATAATATTACATGTATGCTAATGTAATATTAATATAGATAATTATTATTTTTATCTTTTTCTATCGTATTTTTTTTTATCGTTACCTACTTGCCGCCAAAATTATTCAGCGCAATGTACACTGTGTGGAATGAAATATTCACTAACGGAATCATTAACACTAAGATTTCCTCCGAAATCTCCATCACATTAGCATTATTCGTATTACATAAGGAAAGTTTTGATTCGCCTTCCAGAATACCTGGGGAGTTACTTTATACGAGGAAATCGATCGCGATTACGCGGCACGAAGAGAGACTTTCTACTCGTATCGCCGTATGCCGCTTGTAAAGTTCAGCGCCGTTTCACGATTCGTAATTGCTGCACGTGTTATCGAATCTACATTACGTTTCCACGTTACAATCGACTCTTTCAAAAACTGTCGTAAAATATTGATCGAAGGAAAGTACGTGTCGTACCACTCGTACCTAAATGCAATAAATCATTTACGAGAAACGGAATGTTGCACAGGGAAATATATGTCATAGCATTTCACTTCTAATATTCCTTCCATGTACATTGAGAGAAATGTTTGATGTGAATAACCAAAGTTCTGTTATTGAAAAACTGTTGTTGTATTAAACCGTTGGTTATAAACGTTGGTTAATTTGTTGAATTTACTAAATAAACTGATGATTTAAACGATATAAAACTGTTTTGTATGATGTTCAGAGATTGATTATAGTTAAAAATAGAACATTTTATTAGCGGAACAACATAATTACATAAGAATATATATTTTACTTTCTACAGAGTGAAATTATATTTGGCGTTTTAAAACTTTCCTAGCTTGACAAAGATGTATAGTCAGATCGATTGATTACTAATCGCTCTGAAAAAAATGTCATTGGCCAAGATTGGCGAGACGTACATGAAACTGGTCTCGAGCTGGTCTCTAACCATTCTTGCTTTATATTGTGATTACGTCGAATCTTTCTTTCTTTTTTTTCTTTTTTTTTCTTTCTTTTTGTCTTTTTTTCTTACGAAAAGTTACGTCATCTTCGAAAGCTTCGCCAAACATTCCTTGCTCTATCATAATAGATTTTGTTGAAATTATTAAAAGAAAATTGATTTTATAATAAGCAACTCAATTTTATATTATTATTTATAAAACGTCCCAGATAACATTTATGTTGCATAAGATGTCTAAAAGACGAAGATATCTTATGCAACATATATATTATTTGGAGTGACTAATCAAGTGAAATTGTATACTGTTAAATTCAAAGATTTGTCAAATTTTGCTTACCTAAGAAAAAAATATATTACGTTTTGCTATTTTTTTAAAACTGTTCATAACTATTGATAATCGATTACTTGTAAATAATTATCTTTTATGTTATCATTATTATAATTTTTTTTCTCTGTGTAATTACACGAAAAAATGGTTTTGTTAAAGTTTCGAAAAATTTAGATATAGATATGAAAAAATAATTATGTACGATGATTAAACATGATGCGTAATGCTGTAAAAAGTTTTGACACTTAGTAACCAGCTTGAACATCCTACATAATTATTTTGTGTAATCCAACAAAATTATTTTCAGACCTACATCTAGCACTTTTTAAAACTTCAACAAAACCGTTTTTTTTATATTGTATAACTACTGCACAAGTAGTTTGAAAAAAGTACGAATTCATTTGTTGAATTTTAACTTTTAGTCTTTTCTTAATGCGAAAACTTAATTATTGAAATAACCATCGTTATTCATCATCGTGATACACGAAAAGAACAATTTTGCTGAAGTAGAAAAAATTTAGCAAGATACAGAAAATAATTTGTTTGAGGCATCAAAATAATTACGCACAAATCCCAAACAAGAGCAATGCTATTTTAAATTTTGCAATTTTAGCAACTAGTTTGAATTTCGTCCGACATAAGTATTTTGATGATCCAACAAAATTATATTATCAATTATTAAAATTCTTATCGGTATCTAGCTAAATTTTTAGATACTTCAGCAAAACCGTCCTTTTCATGTAGATAAACCATGTAGATAAATAGAAAGATAACCTTATTGAGAGATTAAAATATTTCGTTTATTTCATAAGAACATTTTATTTAAATATTTCCATTGTTTGTGGCGTTAAAAATATTGCGTGATCGCGTTTCCCGATAAATAAATATATTTCATTTTCTTTCATTCCTATGAGAAAGTTATACGATTCTTTAGTCCTTTGTATACGCGGATCGATGTTACGCTCTTAGACGTTTGTTGTCTTCGTCGTTCACAGCTGATTATCTTCTCTCTTTCTGCACGGTACATTGATCCCGCGAGAGATTGTAGTCGTGTAATTAACTCGTTATATCTATCTCCCGCGACTCGGCATTACGTAACGCTTCGTCTCTTGCTTCTGCCTCTTTTTCCTTTTTTTTCTTCCTTTTCTCAATTTCCTTCTTTTCTGTTGTTTCTATTTTTCCTTCGACGCACTCGTCGGATTCACCAGACGCTTGGAATCGACAGCGAACTTTTTCGGTCTTCGACTGTATCAGAAACGTTTTATCGAAAAGGGACTTTTCTAAAGAAAAAATATCGTGTCTAAATAGTTTCCTTATTCATCTTAATATCGACTTGGAATTTATCGGAGAATATGATTATAAATGACATACGCTAAAGATAAGAAGCGGGCAGTCAATGACACTTGACGCTTGACAGAAATTATATTAAAATAACGAATGTCGAAGATACAAGAATAGATGAAATTTTTCATGTATCACGTATATATTGACGATAAGATATAGTTATAAATTCTTTTTTTTTCTCATATGCATACATACATACTGTTAAATTCATAATGTCAAATTATATTCAACTTAAGTTGTTTTTAACCATTTATATAGGTCGCTACTGTTCCTACTCAATATGTTGTTAATTTAACTAAAACGATAGAGTTAAACAATTTAACTTAAAATATATAAATTGTGCTCGAATTTAGTTTTTTATTTACTAATTGCACACATTATCTGCACATGTTAATATGGATGTTGTTTACTTTGAAATTTGAATCACAAATATTAATTAATTTACATTTTGACATACATGAAAGTTAAAAATAACAAAATGTTATTTAATTCGAGAGATTGGATTACCATTATTCTTTTGATGTCTAATAGTGGATATCTCATACAATTAAAACTTAGAAAGTAATCTTATCCAGTGATTGTGAAAACATTTGTTACTTGTTCGATCGCGTGTCTTTGTACGTTTTCCAAATGATTATATATTCGTGCAGTAAGAAAGTACGAAAGGGATGTAGAATCAATCCGTGACGACACCGAGTTGCTCCTATAAACGAACGAGCGCAAGATCGCCTCGATTTCTGGGTTCAATTCCCGTGTCACAGCATTCACCATCGAATTCTTATTTTAAAATGTCGCGACTTCATTCCCGACAAAAAGATATCTTGGATTGCTAAACGTCAAAACAGCATAGCGGAGCGAGAAATCGAACAAAGAAAGCGACGACTCTTCAATAAAAATATAGCGAATGCTTTATTTTAAAAGCACAACAATCATGAATAAGAGTTTTCAAGAAATTGAAGAAATTTTTGAAGTGCAATGTTTACTTTACATGTATTTTATTTCAATATTGAAGGGCAATTTATATTTTAGCTAAAAGCATAGCCAAAATCAGCCAAAGCAGACTTCTATAACTAATATCAAAAATTTTGATTATGAATATACTCTGAGACTAAAAAAACTATGCAACAAATAATTAGTTTATAATAACTTATGCACCACAATAACTATTTTGCAGTTTTAATTAAATAACTTTTAAACGAGGAAATCCAAATGAAGTTCTGTACGAATATTTATTAGACTTTTATTAGAATACCTATATATAAAAAGTTTGATTTAATGTTATTTCCACATACAATTTACAAATAAGTATTACAATACGCGATTTTGTATAAATGTCAAGGCAAACAAAAAATTAAATAACTTTTAAATGAATAAGAAAATTGTGCTCAAATTTTACAGATATTCAAACGTAATAATAAAACAATTTATGAAATTTATATATTTTCAATAATATATTTTGAGATGTGATACATCCTTAATAAAACTTAAATGTATAAAAAAATAATTCTAGTTCTCTCCAGAGTTCATAAATATTAATGAAATAATTTTTATTAATCCTCCGATAAATATAGAAAAGACTGCGTTTAGTCTCGCGCATAATCACTTTAAGATTAGGCATTGTGCTTGCCGGAGAAATTAGGCTAAACGACGAGCTAAATGTCTCACGCCCGAGGAGTAAAAGGCTTTTGTCGTGTACACGTGAGACAAGAGGCGAGAGGAGGATATGACCGACGACAAGAGTCCCTACTACACGCTTGTCGAGCCGGTATTCAAAGAGCCCTTTTGCCGGAGGAAATACCGTGACGCAAAGTGCTGCGTGTTTACAAGAGTCTATGCGCCATTAAGAGAGGATCTTGACAAGGAGAGGAAAAGAGAAAAACTTGGAAAGTAAAGGGATTATCACGCGTTATCTCGTTGTTGCGTCTTCGCCCTTTGATTTTCACGAAAGGACCTTCGTGTCACTTTACTTTACCCGTCGCTGTAGACACATAATTAATTTACCGCAGTACGAGAAAAAAAGAACTTTGGGTCACAAATGAGCAGTTCCAAAAAAAGCCATGTCTAAGGCCGGTATTCATAGTTGGTTCTTAAGATGCTATTATGACCCTCTGATTGGCTTGTGACATCTTAAGACTGTATTTAAGACAACCTCAAATATAAGAATCGATTCATAATTGGATCTTATAAGTCAAAGACTGTTTTAAGTATAATCTTGTCACAATCACAGAGCAGAATTAGCATTTTCAAACATTACTTAAGACGATCTTGAAATAAGAAGTGACTATGAATATCGGCCTAAGACAGAGTTATTTTATAAATAGTATTGTTATTATAATCAAAGTCTAACGCTGTTAAATATTTAAAAAGAAGAAAATTTAAATCAATTTCTTAAATTAAATAACATTTTGTTGTTATTTTTAACTTCCAAATATGTAAAAATGTATTATTTTAATTCAAAACATGTGTGGTTAGAAAAACAATCCATTTCTACGATTGAATTATTTAATTTCAAAGTAAACAATATTCATATTAATATATGTGCAAATAGTAAAAATAATAAATTAAATTTATTTAATCAAGTCAACAATTTTTAAGTTGAATTGCCTAACTCTATCGCTTTAATTAAATTAACGACATACTAAGTAAGAGTAGTGGCGGCGACCTATGCGAAATAATTGAAAATAATTCGAATTGGATAAAATTTGACATCATGAATTTAACAATATAAAAGTGAAATAATTTCTCATTAAAGCACACGCTAATTAACTATCATGTAATATCAGTGCGATATACAATGACATTTATAACGCAATTATCGTGATATTGTGATGATTTTGCGTGATGCAGTGGTACAGTCGCAAATAATATCGCAATCGAATAAGCGGATGAGTGAAATCATAATCGTATCTATGAGAAAGAGACAGTGGTTCAATCGGCGTAGGCCAATTTGTGCCCCGACCTGGTCTTTGCCCGAACTCCGAAATCGCGAACGTCGTGATGGCAAAGAGGAGAATCGCAATGCCGTGCAAAATGTCGTGTGCAGTAATGTCGAGTAACCGCGGTGCCCGCACGTTACCGCACACGTGCAACGCGTGCACGAACGTCCGCGTGCGTCGTTGCAACCGCGGTTTGCACAGATCCCGTCTAACCTCTGCCATTTCCCATAGTCATGCCACACCCAGGCGCTCTCGCTCGTCGGCCGGTGATTAACATTAGCGATGTTATATGCACGGAGGGACAATCTGAACAAAGAGCAGATGCTTACGCTGCACATACATCTCGACGCGTATGTCTCTCCCGGTCGTAATGATTGGCTTTACCCTCGACAGTGCGTGTGCATACGCGTGTGCGTAAAATAGGGCGAAATTTAATTAAATTAATAATTACCGCGTAGAGGATTACGTACTGAAGTACTAATTGAATCAGCCTTTGTAACAGTTCCCTAAATGTTGCAAGCTGCGCGCGATGATAATTAGCAATCTACACCGTTAGCACTTTTCATTAAATTTTCTAAATAACGTAAACCGAATGTTATGATAGACTTTATGCAGATAATATCGAATTGAAAATACGACTCAATATTGTTTTGTTTATTGAAATTAATTCGGATCAAAGAGTTAATATTTAGAACTATTTAATAATCGATAGTTGTAATTAATTGACGGTTGAAATGATTGACGTATATAATAAAATAATGACAAATTAAATAATTAAAATGTCAATCATTAATTACGAAGTGATTGTACTTTCTGTGTAAATTGCAATTCTCTGTGAATTGCAATACATCTATAATTTCTAATAAGTTGAGTTAGAAAATGAAATGTATCCTCAATAAAAATTTTTTATTTCAACGCAACAGAATTATTGCTAGTATAAATATTCATTGTTTATATGTTTTATATTTTCTTTATAGAAAATATTTTTACACGTAAATGAAGGCTGCGATAACATATTATTTTTATGCAAGCTGAAGTCCATCATTCATATCTTTTAAACTTTCTTTATGAAAAACACATGAAATATTTTGAAACATGAATTAAGACTGCTATGATATTTCTTTTTTTTTTTATACAAGTTAAAGTCGAACGTGAAAGTTTAAAAAACGAAAGAACCGAAAGGAGAAACTATCACCTGTCTTTTTTTGCCTCATTCATATTTTCTATGGAATTTCATATCTCGCGTTTAGGAATGGCAAATTAAGCTTGACAGAGATTGATCTTAGCACATTGCCGGACATTGCGACGCGGACAGAGGATTAAAGCGAGATTCGCCGCGTACCTGTGCGCGCCGAGTGAAATTGCGCTGTTAATTTCTCAGATCGAATCGGATACACGAAGGACGCGGTGAAAGCAGGCAGAATACCTCCTCTTCGGGGGAAGGCGTCGTGAGACGTGCCCTGAAATAACCGTCTAATAATGCAATGCGGAACAAGTTATTCTGGTAGCCGAGGCCCCTCACTGGGTTAAGCTAAGTGTTTGCCCGCCTTTTGCTTTGCTTCCTTTTGCCTTAGCAGTATAGATTGGGACAGGCCATGGATCACGACATAAGCTCGCAGACGACACACAGTCATAGATGGTCGTAGAGTAAAAGAGAGAGAGAGAGAGAGAGAAAGAGACTCTGATCTGTTGCACATCTTTTGTATGTGTATTGCAGAATGCACGATGCATTTGGCTCATCATACGGAGACTCGCCAAACACAAATACGATTTCTTTCTTTTCTCTAAATGAATGATCCTTGGGAATCGATGCTCGATTGAAATTTATATTACTGTCTCGCGAATTTAATTAAAAGGACAGAATTAAACTGCGATATTAGGATTTACATAAATTGAAATATAGTATATTTAATAGACATTTGTGTGTTAGCGATTGGTAATACAAAAATAATTCTGTTTAACAAAAACTTAGAAATGATGTTTTTTTTTAGTAGTTTTGAAGTGGGTAGGTGGCTACAGAAAGAGTCTCACGCATTTTAAAGGGATGCTAATCAAATTATCGATGTTACAGTTGTATACAAATCTCCGAATTAACTGTACAGAGAATCAAAAATTTACAGAATTAAAGTAGATGAAAAATTAAAAGGTGGTGCAGTGAACTTTATACTAAAATCGAAAAAAGTTAAAAATACTTATTCAATTTTAGTGTAAAGTTCACTGCACCACCTTTTAATTTTGTGACTACTTTAACCCTGTAAACGAATTTTTGATTCTGTCCAGCCAATTTGGAGATTTTTATACGATTGTAATATCGATAATTTGGTCCAGCATCCTGAAATCTAAAAACCTGAAATTCATTCTGAAAAAGAAAAATTAAAAATCTTGCTTAGTAATCTTAAGGTCTATTTTTTTACATTTCTCTTTCTTATAAGGATATAACTAATGTAAATTTAACTCTATACGTATACTATTTAAAAATATATATAATTGTAAAAATAAAATTTTTTGGGATGTTCTGAACACTTATCTACCTACTTAAAAATTAATTGCCTAATATAATAAGACTGCTTTGCACATTATCATTAAATACAATCTTAAATAGAATCTTCAATTTTTGCTTTACTTATGACAAAAGCATCATTCACGTGAAAAAACGAATCTTTCATTTTAAAAGAAACTTCACTCTAAAAATATCGAAATAGATGTGTCATTTTTTCATGTCTGATATACAAAAAAGATTCTATTAAAATTATTGGCACTTTTTGTTTACTTGAATTAATATATGTATATGTTTCAATCAGTATTGCTGTCTTTTACATGATTTCAGAACAATGTAATATAATTTCCTTTTTAGAACGGTCAATACAATAATTATTTTGAAAGGTGCATTTGTTAGATACGAGTCGCTGCGGACTATTTCTATTTCTCGAAAGTTATGAAAAAGTCGTGACTCGCTGTATACGCGAGTATCGATTTTCCCCGCGCTTGACGTTTCTCATCGGTGATCTTTCATACCGTTCGTGTGTTACACGCGCGAGTTACATATCGCATAGCCGTTTTCTCGTTCTTGGCGAGCGAGAAGAAGAGAGCGAAGGAGAGGAGAAGAGGATGATGAACGATACGAGTCGAACGAAAAGAGAGGAGGATGATTGCCGGCTGGGACGGGCGGGAAAGTAAGAGAGAAAAGAGAGATAATGTCTTCCGCGTTCGCGCAACCGCTTACGGGTTTATACGAGTCGGTCGAGTATATACATACGACTCGCTGAAAGCTCACCGGTAACACTCTCAGCTCTTACGTAACCTTATTAAGGCACTTTGTGGCGCGAGAGTGATACCTTCGAGCGATTGAGCGACGCGTCGCGGTTTCTTTTCGGCTCTTAAATCGTCGAGACGTGTACCTTTGTAAATTTCCTACGTATATATACAGGTCGTCCCAGAATCCATTAAGAATATAGATAAAATGAAAAAGAATAATTTGTGTTCGGTGTGTCGGTTCGTACGATCACGATCAGTTCATAGTCGGATCTTATACCTAAGATCTTAAGTACTGTTCTTAAACTGTCACGAATCAATCAGAGAGCCATATTAGCGTTTTCAGTTCTTAAGACATTACTTAAGACGGTCTTAAAATAAGAACGAACTATGAATACTGTCCCGAGAGTAATTAAATTCAATTGTAAAATTTCACTTTTATTCGAGAGATAATTCCGAGTTGGAACATGACAGTTATAAATATGATGTTGTGGTGAGAAGTTAAAAATGTGCTTGGCGATTGATAGATACAGATCAAGCACGTTTCTAATTAATAAATTAGCTAACAATGAAAATTGAACTTAATTCCGTTTGTTCATGACCGTGTGAATGAAGCACAGACTTCGTTAACAGAAGAACGATGTTTTTATTTCCTTTCTTGCTCTTCTTAATCTATTATCAGTGTGAATATATATACATATAATAAAAATGTATATGTAATATTAGTATAATATAAAAAAGAACAATATTATTGAAGTATCTAAAAGTTTAGCTAAATACAAATCTGAAAATAATTTTGTTAGCTTCTCAAATAATGTAGGAATCTCAAATATCACGAACAATATTATTGCAAAAAGTTTTAGCCGTCTTATATAATTATTTTAACGATTCAGCGGAATTATTTTCCGATTTGTAGTTTTCTACTTTTAGAGATACTTCACAGCAAAAACTGTCGTTTCCGTATATGATATTAGTATACGAAAAAGATGATTTTACTGAAGTATCCACAAAAATTTAACACATCTGAAAATTAATAATTTTATTGAATTATCAAAATAGTTATATAGGACTCTCGAGCATAATGAATAATGCTGCAAAAAGTTTTGACATTCTAGCTTAAACATGTTATATAATTATTTTTGATGGTCTAATAAAATTATTTTCAGATCTGTACCTAGCTAAATTTTTAGATACTTTATCAAAACCGTTCTTTCCACGCACATTTTTGTTAAGTGCATTTGATTAATCCGCTCAAATTTCAATAAACGAATTATCAGAATTTATCATAATTTCTCTTCGCTCGGAAACGTTAGAAGTCTATCTCTGTTCACGATCTTCGCTCGTTAGGACTCTTAACCGCGGATAGGGAAAGCCAGACTGAAACACGAGAACACGTAACACCGGAGACTCGAAAAAGAATCGCCGGCCATGCTTAGATCTGTTATCGCGCTCCCGACGAACTGGTCCAGCAGAGGTGGAGTGCGTGTGAGAAGCACCTTTTTCCTTCTTTCGCGCGCACGCTGCCTTTCTCGCACCTTTCTCGCGCACCTTTTTCAGATTCGCGCCTGGCATCAACGATGCAACGACGAGGGCAACACCCTCTCTCACACTTCGCTCTCGTTCGTTATCCTCCCGCACGAAACTTGCGTCACACACAATCATCACGCGCACACGATGCTTAAAGACGAATTGACGTGACGTAGCCACGAGCAATCGAAATTTTTACAGAGTCTTTGCAGCGTTTCTTGACTGTCTGCATGTTTCTGGAAAGCAGCCAGTTTTTTAAAGAAGCTCGTTATTTTTAATTGTTTATAAAGCACGAATACTTTATTTTTGAACATTTTTTTGTTCTTTTTTATCAAAAACTTAATTTCATATTGTCGATCAAAGATAAAAAAAGACTCGATAGTATCTTCTACATGATAACGTCAAAATTAAGGAATTTTATATCGAAATTTATTAATGAAACTATAACTGTAAGAAAATGTGCCGTACAACGTGTGAACCTTCCTAGTAAATTTCCTGGCACCTGTCATTAATATACATAGCCTAACCAACCATCAATTACCGCTTTAATGCTGCATCCAATGCATTGGCATCGTACCAGCTGCGTGATCGATGTGTAGAAGTAACACTACAAACTCGCATGAAGATTATCAAACAAAGGAATATATTATTAAATGTAAATGTAATTAAATACTTTTAAATATAACACAATTATACAGCAATAATAAAATAATATATGTAAAATCGATCGTAGTTATGGATTATAATATTTTTTGTAATAAATAATGATATTTTTTAATATTATTAGTAAAACATTAATTTTATAGCTTACATTTTATATTACAATTTTATATTTTCACATTTATATCAACTATAATATCCATTTATTACTTTTTGTGTGAATATTTTTGCAAATATTTTTCGGGCATTTAATCACGACCTGCATTTCAAAGTATTTAATGAAATTAAATTTCTATAAATTCAATGCAATGGGTATTAATTTTATACGAAATAAAATTCTAAATAAAATGCTATGAAAAACGATACTTTCTCTGAACGCGTCTGCTCACGTGAGATTGATTTAAGATGATTGGTTAGTTGTCTGTAGTGGTTGTAGAAAATCAGCGAGTCGACACGCCGTACGAATCGAAAATCATATAGACTTCTAACGCATTATATAAGAAGCGGAAAATAAAATGAATGTGCGCATGTTTTACGTTTTTCTCATTACACAACATTATGTAATTCTGCTAGAATCACGATTATTTTTCGTGGTTCTCGATTTAGAAATTGTAAAATACATTTTGAAGCAAATATTTATTTTCAGGGTTGCCACAGAAAATAAATTTAAAAATTCCTTGACTTTTCCAGGTTTTCTAGATGAAAATGGAAAACTTTCCAATGTAAAATATGTAAATTTTAACATATTTAAAGAGTTGTAGGAAAATCTAGCCTATATTATTAAAAAACGCAAAAAAGGCTTAGTAGCATACTAAAATTTTGGATGCAAATTCGACCCAATAAAAAATAAATTAGTATTGGAAAAAAGAATGCAGTTACGAAAAAGGGCGATCAAATATTGAATAAAATATAAATTTTAATTATTTTATTAAAATCGTTTAAAGTGTGCAAGTTTTGAACGTATTTCACTATAAACGTCAGATATAATATTAAAAAATTATAATAATTGTCTGGAATAGAAGCAATTTAAGGAAATTGTGAGCAAATTTCAAAATTCCAGACTTTTTTTACATTTTCCCCTGACTTTTCCCGGTTTTCCATGACCGATTTCAATTTTCCTAATTTTTCCCGATTTTCTCAGTTTTCCAGATCTGTAGTAACTCTGAGTTGACAAAAATGTATAAAGAAATTTTTTGTCACTTTGTAGAAAAATTGATAATTTTAAATATTATGTCATAAAAAAATTAATCCTTTGTTAAATTTTCTAACACGCATTCTAACATGGAAAAAAACGGTTTTGCTAAAATATCTAAAAATTTAATTATAATTACAAATTTAAAAATAATTTTGTTGGATTATCAAATTATGTAGTACGCTCAAAACTGGTTGCTAAAATGTTACAACTTTGCAACATTGCTCATCATGCATCGTTCCTACAAAATTGTTTTCATCATCCAATGAAATTATTTTCAGACATGTATCTATCTAAATTTTTAGATACACACAACAATTCCTTGTGTGTTTTTCTTTTACTTTTTTCTTCTATTTTCTTATTTTACTTAATCATTTATTTTACTTTTTTCTCTCCTTTTTTTATATATCATCATGAAAGTATTCATGTAAGTTCGCGCGAAAAATTAACACATACACGCATGAACGTGAATCGATGAATCGTCAAGTATACACTGGGCTTCTTATTCCACGGTGGTCCTCGCACGGAATCCTTGGGTTCAATGTCTCCTTGATGAATCTTTCCCTTCTACTTCGCCGCGTAACCACCACTATCGTTTCTTTCGAAGAAGTCTCCTGTCCTCTCCTCACATTCTCTCCTCTCCTCTTCTGCCAACTTCTTACTTCACCTCTCCTGTTCAATTCCGATCCCCCGAATCATTTCGTCGCGCACTGATTACTTTCCTAAAGACGATACTTATGCGCTAAAAAGGTTTAAAGATTTTCCAGCAGGGAAGAGAGACGAGATAACGTCTATTGATGCGATAAACTCATTAGAGCTACTAATACCATGACATTGAAATGCTACGCGAAAGTATTATCTTAATATGATCTAAAATTAAGTAATTATCCTTAAATTATCCCTAAAAGTAATTATGCCATTTAGGTTTTTATTGCATTTAGCAAAAGTCTATTTAAAGATCGTATAATGTACTCGTATTACGATAAATACCTAAATGGTCTTTTATGCTTATTATTTCGTTTAAAAATTGAAATTGTATTTTGTTTTAAAAAGAGGAACTTTCTCTCAGTGAATTAATTACACAAAAAAATTTCCTTTTTAGAAATTATTATTTCTAAGTTCATACAATTGCTTCGCAAATTTATTCGCAGATCTGCGAATGTATACAATATGTAGACATTCGTATGGCTTGATGTATATGGCATATATTCTTGTGAAATGCGATATCAGTCGGAATATACTTCATTCGTCAATGTAAAATTTTTTCTCTCTCAAAGAGAGATTCGAAGTTAAGTACTTCAGTCGGCGCAGCGCGCGGTATTTCAATTTGCTGCCGAACTTTCTCCTTCGACCGACCGACGCACTCTTAAGTACACTCGACGGACAAAACTTTCGGGAGTAACTTCCGTTGGATAACGATCGTGCGGGAACAAATTTATGCAGGTGCGTGTATGTGAGTAGAAAGAAAATCAGAAAAAGAGACAAATCGCACGACGATCAGAACGTCGTGTCTGATCAATCAAGGATTATCTACTGATTCGCACATTAATACTTTGACTGTCACGTCACCCATATTTGAGTTCCGTCACTCATTTGTAAGTGGCAGTTTTATTTACCTGATCAAAAATGATTTTACTAAGTATTTAGAGAGAGAGACATTAAAAGAACAAATTATATTAAAATATTAAAAAAAAAACAGTAAAGTATTAAAATAATACATTAAATTTTTATTAAGCTTAATGTCAAAATCAGTTGAGAAGTCCAAGTGTTAGAAGACATTTAAAACATCTTATTTCGAATGAAATATCTGTTTTTTATTTTTGATATATTTTTATTTCTGAACGTTATAGAATTTAAAATTTTTTTAGAACAATTTATAATAACTGATAACACATTTTATGTATACACAGCGTATACTGAAACTCGCGGATTATTCCTCGAGTTTCTTAATGTTTTGAACAACCATTTGACCTTTGTCCAAAAGCGACGAGTGCACCATTCGTTTGACTTTGTTCGTTCCAGGGACTGGAAGCGTGAGAATTAGGAAATAAAAGTTGCATCGCGCGCCGTGCGATTTACAGCCAATTTGTAAGAAGGTCCTAATTTTCGTTTGCGAGAATAAGAGGAGACCAACACATACATTTCGAATAAATGAAAAATGTAAGCTGAGTTTTTCAATGAGATACACAACAAAAGTTGTTTTAGAGGAATAACTGAATAACATTTCAGACTCATGACCAGTCACCACTGATATTTAAATTAATGACGTCAGAGGTAAAAAACACACACCCATCGTAAAAATTCTTGCAAAAAACACAGATTACAATAGAAATATTTTTCAATATTTTTATTTTATAGACTTGCAAAATATATCGGAAATTCTCCTTTTATTTTGGAATAGAATAAAATTGTATTTATTTCAATTCGACAACTTTCATATAGCTTGTTTCGTTTTTTGTTTAGGCATAATTTAATTCAAATATATGGTTGTTTATTGATTATCGAAATACAATGGGAGTTTTCAATGTATTTTAATAATTTATTCTATCGACTATAAAGAATACGTTATTAAAAAATATTTATATTTTAATGTAATTGGCAAGAATTTTCTTTATGTATTTTTCTCGGTTTTGATGTCATAAAATGACTGTAGCGAATCAAGAGCTTTAATCTTTTTATTAAAAGAAAAGAAAGAAAAAAATGTCAAAAATAAAAAAATAACGATAAAAAGCGGTTTGCAATTTTCCACGAAAGAAAAATCAAATTACTCGAAGAAACTATAGTTGAAAAGATGTGATATTAATGTAGAATACCTATTTTTTATATTTGTATCTCAAATAATTAATAATTCATGCACGAGAGACTTAAACATTAATTTGATTACTCACAATCAATAATTATTTAATTTGATTTTACGTTTTCATCAATTTTATTTCCGATTAGTCGTATTTAGCATTTATTCAGTCAATATCATCGATCGTTAATTTCATTATTCAATACTCATTAATTTAATTACGTTTCGTTCAACCCCTTATTCCCGCCGTCAGATTACTCGTGTCTATCGATTATCCAATAATCAAAATAATTCGCTGATATGAATATTCATTAATGATTGATACGATTATACTTCATTCGGGAACTTTGTTGCAGCCGACAGATTGGTCAGACATTTATTAATTATTTAATAATCATAAAAATCAATCGCTCACACAGTAATCATTAATTTGATCACCTGATTTTGTGTTCCCGTCCGCCCGCGGCATCTCTTTTAATTTACCGACGCCGCCAGCTACTTCATGCAGGTTTAAAAAGTAGGCTTGGACAGCTGTTTGAAACTTAAAGCAAGGTCGTAGCCTTACATCGCGGATACATAATGGCCGGCGCGGCGCGTGCCTCTGCATCGAGCGTATTTCAGTTCTCTGCGCTCGCATTCACGTCCTTTCGAATCGCGTTCGCGTCCTTCTGTCTAAAAGTGCCGGGTTTCGAGATGTCAAAATGTATAAAGATCTTTAAGAAATATAATATCACCACGGAAAAGAGTATCAATGTGATATCAGTCAATGTCAATACTATTAACCCTTCAGAGGGCGATGGTCTATTTTAAAAATCTTACAGCTCTTTTCTCTCTCTCTCTCTCTCTCTCTCTGGAATAAGATTTGTTATAATTTATTATTTTATTGTATTCCTTGACAAAATATGACACTCTGTTTCAACGTTACTATACTGGCTTTTCGTCCTGTAAAGATTAGAAGCTAGAAACGCAACGATTAAAAGTACTTGGAAAATATCTGCAGCGAATCTCAAGCAACGCAAATTGTTATAGAAAATAACAGGAGATTGCTTTGGTAACAAATGTCGATCAGAAATAATTAGAGAGAAATCGTATTTGGAAGATACTCTAAAATTGATAGCACTTAATTTCAATATCTTTTAGTTAATTAATTCAGAATTTTTGTTTCAAAATAATATGACGCATGTCACACAAGTCTAACTCAAAGTGATTGTCTTCCAAACATTTAATTTCTCGATTAAGCTTTGGAAATATCTTTAGGAACTTGTGCAGAGAATACGGACAGTGATTTCGTGAAACAGAAAAATTTATCTTGTTTCGATTTTGAATTGAATTTTTTATGAAGCCTCTCGAGCAATATTCTTGAACAACGTGCACGCGGATCGTTGGAGAGCATCGCCCATCGACCCACGCAAGCTCGAGCTGTACGATCATATCATGCGCGTGTATGTTACGATCACATACACAAAGAGGCATCGTTGTGTCACAAGCACTTGACTATAGTTATGCAATCCACCAACCCGTATTCATGGTCAAGGCCTGCGTTCTTACTGCTAGCAGTAGTGTGTATGTGTGTTGTATTGTGTTGTGTATTTGTGTATATGTGTGAATTCTTGGACACACACACGCGTGGTCAATGATCCCACGAGTGTGATGATACATAAGGATCAGACTGCCGAATTTGCATAGATCCGGGATGCTGAGATTAAATGCGAGTTACATATACAGGGTGTGTCCCGAAAGTTTTTGCCAATCGCTTTTGTGTAGATAGAGTGAATTAAACTGAATCGAAAAGTCCTCTACCATTTTGCAACTTTCGCAATAGTTAACAAGATATTAATTACTAAAAATTTGTCAAATATTGGTCTTGAATATTGGTCTTTTTTACTCAAATACCATGAACTTTACAGAAAAACTGCAAGAGACAAAAATCATTTATTTTCTTCTCATAGAACTCTAAGAATTTTTTCAAAATTTTTTATCAATTTTTTAGTATTGCATTTTCTTATTTTTATCAACATGAAAAAATACGGTATTAAGAAATTCTGAAAAAATTCTGAAAAAATTCTCAGACCTTTAGGAGAAGAAAATAAATGATTTTTGTCTCTTGTAGTTTTTCTATAAAGTTGATAGTATTTAAGTAAAAAATTAATCAAGAATATTTGGCAATTTTTAGTAATTAATATTTCAGTGTAAAATAAATTAGGTTTATTTTTTATTTCTACATTAGACTGCACTAGAATTCTCTTTCTCGTTTTCGTCAAATATCAATATCTATTTCACTTTAAATTTCAAAAGAGTATAGTTCAGCCACAGCAACAGACTTCTAAACTTCCTTTCATTCGTTCGTACAGTAAGATATTTCACATTAATTAAGAAATGTACTTCTACTTTGATTTATACATTTGATTATGAGTGAAATTTAATTGACTAATGGAAACGGATATCGAGTTGTAACAGCTACTGGAATTATAGCTTTAATAATATCTGTCAATACAGAATTATTTCTGAGCTTTGAAAACGTCCTGTCATACAAATTTTGATTACTGCTTAAAAGATAACAAAATTAAGCTTGATCTAAAATGAATAATATACAAATTTTTGTTATTAAAGTGCATATATTAGAATTATTATATTTGAAATATAGCAATAATTCACGTCGTTACAATTCGGGACGACAGGATGGAAGAAGATAATATTCGATAACTCGAATTACAAAATGAATGACAGGAGGACGTACCGGAAGAGAATATACATCACAGAGATTGAAATCAATGTATTTTCAGCGAGCTCGAATTTCTACCATATACCATCAACGATTCCTGTATCCATTCGTGGCGATCGACGTATGACAATTAGCGCGCGTCCATATCTTATAATCTGCTGCAACATCAAAAATTGAGCTCGCGCTGAGATTACGCCGGCACGCAATAGTTTCTCACATTTTCTCGCGGAGTAGTCGCACGTGGCGTCGGTGGTGATCGCGATATCGCGTAGTAAGTATTGCGCGCGCGGGAGAAGGAAAACGATAATAACGCGGAAAAGCGGGCGAGGCAGAGAAGTTGCCTGGCGGTGATTTAATGTAACCGAGTTGCAGGAAGTGAATATTATTAGCATTCGCTTACAGTGCCGTGCCCCACGCGCGCGCATACATCTTTCTGTCTCGCTCGTCTCCTGTGCGTGTATTTGTTTGTGCGAGCCTACCAATACGCGCGCCCGTTGCGTGTAAAGCACGCTGCACAAATGTGCGTATACACGCGCACGCAAAAAAAAAAAACGCGTATATACATATACGTGCGAACCTACGGGCGGGCGAGAAAGGAAATAACACGTACGGCGTTCGCGAATTGTACCAGGTGTCCTGGAACGATCGCACAAAAGGTACCGTTGAGAATACCTTCATTAAATTTAGAATAGTGTGTTTTCCGAAAATGAGAATTCAACGTTTAATTATAGAACTAATTAATTAATACAACTGCATCATAAATCAGATTCTTTGCCTTTTAAGTAATCGTGTTGCTCTTCGAAAGTAATGGCTCACCGCAAATAGAGAATCTCTCCATTATTGAAAGCTATGAGCCGTGAAAATTTAATAATTCAATAGCCTTTTAAAGCTTGTTTTATAATGAAGCACACAAGAAAATATTCATTTAAAAGAACATCAAATATGTATAATACCTTCATTTACTTTTTTAAATATAAAATTAAAACGCAAATCACTTTTTTGAGATAGATTTTCAATATTAAATTCTTTCTCGCAAAATGATTTATGCAATCAATTATTAAAATGATAAATGTGTTGCTGAATAAATTATATCGATTCTACAAAATTTTAGAACGTTCGTAGACGAATTAAACTTCGTCTGGCGAACAATGCTCTCAATAGAACGGTAATTTTGTTAGCAGCAATACGTAGAAACGATTTATCGACGCTTTGCTGAAAACTACAATTCCGAGTCGTTCAAGCGTCAACGTCGCGGAATCATGATTTCTGTCAACAGTATTATTTACTCAGTATACAGAATAGAGAAATAAAACATAGAACTAACACAGAGAGTCAAGAAGTGAATCAAAAAAAAGTATCATCGAAACATGTATCTCTCTCTCTCTCTCTCTCTCTCTCCTCTATCGAAAATATTTTAGAGCAAAGAACTGTTCCGTCCTTGAACTACGTATACAGAATAAATTAATTATCCCCCATTCTATTTCTCATCGTCTTTTCGTTGACTTATGTAACGGCCATTGACCGTCGAGACCTGAAAAATTAAAGGGAAACCTAGACTCATGTTGAGGGCGTTCCCACCAGCCACCATTATTGCACCCGCCTGCATTTCCGGACACACGCGAAGGTATACGCTACATCTCAGCACGGCACACGCAAAATGACTACTCTGAATCAATCTCGTTTAATTTCACCGCGGCGTGACCATTTCGCACCAACACGCGATTTCATGGATGCCAAGCAGTCACGTTGCAACGGTTATTCGTTTTAGGTTATTTCTTTTAGGTAGAAGAATTTCGCACCGCAATTCGGACATTAAATTTTGATACTGTTATAATCGATAATCATTGAGATGTATTGTGCAAAAAAGTATTTATTAATTTGATAGAAGTTATAATTATTAGTAATAAATAAAACGAATAAAATTGTTATATAATATCTATCAGTAGTATTAATAGTAGTAGTATTTTAAAAAGTTAATATAAAAACTGCTATTAATAAGAAAGTAGGTAAATGTCAATCAAAATATCGATAACTTTTCTCGGGTAAGTAGCGTAAAATAGATAGAATATAAAAGCTTTCAATACATTTTTATAAACGTCAAGTTCCATTATTCGAGATTTAATTAAATATCTAGTTTAGGTCGAATTATATATTAGTGTCATTTATACTAACTTTGATATTAATATTATTTGAAATTTATTATCGTTGTACATGTTAAAAAATTCTTGTCAAGACAAAATCTTTTTCTCTTCCTGACAAAAAGAACTCTTTGCTAATTGATCAGCAAACCTATCAAATAATAATTACGTTGAGATGGACATTTGCTTGATTAAAGAATTATATTTAAAGTTCATCATATAATATAATAATTTCGATTACCATTCAATGATATTTAAAGCTTCATTTCTTTACAAATTTCATCTTTCTGTTATAAAAACGGTCTTCGACAGTGAGGAAGACAACGCGGTATGCCGCGAAGAACCGCGATAGCTACAAACATGTTCTCCTTCTTCGATATAGGGGGTGCTACAGGAAGTAAGTGCGATGCACTCAAATGCATGCAAGATGCAGCGAAGAGCGAGCAGGATGTCTAAGGAACAGGTCGAGCGACTCGTTAAAATTTATCCGACAAATCAGATAACTTTTCGCGATAACTTAGCGTGCCGGAGAGAAATTCAAGAAAAATATCTAAATATCGACTGAGGGATTAGTATACCTTTCGGACATCAATATTGTCGTACAGATTATACATTTCACTTTATCATTTATACAATATTACTTGTGCTATAAATACTTAATATTATGCTACATACCAAGATCGAGAAGAGAAAGAGAAGAAAGAGAAGAGAAAGGGAAGAGAGAAAAAGAGAGAGAGAGAGAGAGAGAGAGAGAGGGGGAGGGAGGAGGGGATCAGCAAAGGAGATTCGGAAAGTAAGAATACGGAGGATGAGATAAAGAAGGAAAACTAAATAGATGGGAAGAAAGTAAGCGAGCGAGCTATACGAAGCATCAAATGGTGAGAAAGAAAGAGAGAGAAACATGAGATATACGATGTAGAAGCTACGTGCGTGTTGGTGGTCGCGCTCGCGCACCGTCGCGCGCGCTGGTGGTAGCATCACTTCACCGATGATATACCCTACCGAGAGTTCATTGCTCTTGAGGTGCGAGGAAGAGAAAAAGCAAGAGCGCGAGAGCGAGAGACAGAAAGAAAGAAAAAGAGAATACTGATAGAAGAGAGAAAGAAAGACAGTTGCGGGTACAGAAGGGGAACTGACTTTGGAAAAAAGAGACGGAGAGAAAGGCACTGGCATTAGTATATGAGGAGGGGGAAGAAAGGAAAGACGAGGAGAAGAGAAAAGAGCACGTAAGGAAGAGAGAAATCGCGAAAGAGAGCGAAGGGGAAGAAGCGACGGAGAAGACGCCATGGTATGAGTGGAAAATGTAGTGGGAACGAGAAGAGAGGAGTAGTGGATGAAGAGGACGAAGAGAAGAAGCGGAGAAAGATAAAGAAGAAGAGGAGAGTGACGAAGATGGATCGTGGAGTATTTACCGTGCGCGGCCACTCTTAATAATTCACGCGCGCGATTCCCGAGGCGTCGCGCTAACATGAATCGAAGACAAGCATTCGTCGCATCGCTGGATTTTCGCCTCGACGCGAAGATGAAGAAAAGAAGAGATGCGGCGAGAAACGGAGAACTACACGTTCGATCGATAGTCGCTACGTTTACCGTCGCCTCGTCCTGGCGGAGGAAAATACTCGACGTATCTACATGAATATCCTCGGACCGAATGTGGCGATTGTTTCTTAAATAAAAATAATATTACTTAAGCCTGTTCTGTAATGTGCTTTTTGTTTCCTGTTTCTTGCCTTTTACAGCTTACTTTTTACAGCTTGTCCTTTTCTTATCCTTTTTTTTTGTTTCATATCGCCCGAGATAAAAGTTAACGAACTTTGAAAGAAATACGTAACAAAAGTACAATTGTTGATAAAACGGTTGCAAAGGGGAAAAAAACAAAAAGTAAAAAACAAGAAACAAAGAGCACATTGTAAAATAGGTTTTAGTTATTACGTATTAGAAACATATATTAGGATAAGTCTCTTTTCTATAAATTTGTTTCTGTAGGAAGCAAAAAATCGATCCTCTTTTAATCGATTTCCATTCAATTGTTTTATCATTAGAAGGAAGTTTTAACAATAAATTAATGTTAAATATTAATTAATGTTTCGGTGGAATGATCACAGACAATAATATACCGACAGATTGATTAAACTAATATAATTAAGTATATTTATCCTAATGTTAAGTAATTTATTTATGCATACTTTGTGAAAAGTTTGTTGCCTGATTGCAAGTAGATAGATGTTTTCCTCTGATCAATATATAGAACTATGCAATTGCATTTTGGCCTCAGAATAGCGGTTTACAAAACTCTTGGGACTCCTGGAACTCCTAGGAGAAGACTTCTTGTCCGATTTTCCTGATAAGACCATAAAAATGGAGATCGAAAAGCAATAAGGACGAACGAATTCGGGATGAGGATAGCAATACGAGGATGACGGCCGTCTGGAATCGTTTTGACGCGCGGCACGGAATCGAACTTTCTTCGTGCGTGCCGAATCGAAAAATCGGAAAATATCGGAGTCGGATGGCCGACGGGTGTATGCGATCGAGCTCGTACCGGACACGTACCGGGTGCAATGTACCTGGATGAGTCACACGGTAACACAGCGCGCGCGTACTCGCATACACACGTATATATATATATATATATGCATGCGTACACGATATTTACATGCACGCACATGCGTCTCCCTGCGCGAGTCACACGCTTGTACTTATACGTGCGACTATGTGTGGGTATGTATACATATTCTCGCTTCTCGTCTGACACTGGCGTAATCTTTCTGCACGTCCCGCGGAATAAAGCGAGACGGGGAGAGAGATAACGAGAGGAGAACAAATACACACGTACGCGGGTTGGAGGAAGAGAGACAGGAAGAGACGGATGGAACGCGAGAGGGAAAAATCGAGATGGAGAGAACGAACGAGCGAGTAGGGTATAAGAGAGAAGAGGAAGGAGAAAGGGAGAAAAAGAGACCGGGATAAAAATCCAATCATTTCGACCGGTTTTGCATCATGCCGACGAGGATAATGGAATACCGCGTTATTTTTTGTCGATGCACGGAATATTTCTTCGCGTTAATACTCATGTTTTCTTTCTTTCTCTCTCTCTCTCTCTCTCTCTCTCTCTCTCTCTCTCTCTCTCTCTCTCTCCCTAGGGTAACTGTCCCTATTAATGTGCATTTTAGCCAATTTGCTTATTACTGATTTAATTATTAAATATTGTAGCTTTAATTTTATCTGCTTGCAATCAGTTTTTCAACTACTTCTTTTTCTTATATTTCTTTAATCTAAAAAATACTTAATACTTTATAATGCTTTTGACAAAAATAGAAAACACGTTTTTGTCCCTATTAATGAGCCCTCTAAGCGGCGATGGCTCTATTAATGTGCCCCCAATTTGTGTGCCCTCTATTAATGTGCCCTATCCACATTTGATTCATTTTAACATATAGTTATTAAAATAGATAATAAATTTAAGCTAATTATTTATGTTAATATTACATAAATCATTATTTCAATTATATTTATTTCAAAGTCACTCATAACACAACGTTGTCAGCCAATATAGGGCTCGTTAATAGAGACAAGCTTAAAATCTTGCGGTATTACTAGATTCACATAAATTCCTTATATCTTTCGAAAAATATTTAAAATACTTTAATTCTCAAAAAATAAAATATTATCTTCGGTATCGTATGCATTAACTTAACAAAAAAAAAATTGTTTTTCTTATTTATTCGTGCTAGTTTTCTTTATAACTTATTGAAATACAAAAGCACACTAATAGGGACAGGCACAGTAATTGGGACAGTTACCCTATTTAGTTTCCTCTCTCTTTGCATGAGCTTTGAATCTAAACACGGTACTGCTGAATCTTATGAATTTTCGAAAAATTTCTTTCTTCGACACGAAAATGAGCATTTTGTTTCGACAAAAATGAGCATTCTTATACGTTATGTAAGATCGACAATTGTTTGTAAATTTTACTAGCCACAAATTTCACAATATCCATGACATTATTAATTAATATTAAAATATGCAAGTTACTCTCGAAATCTCAGTTTAAAGAATAAAAATTGAGTCAGTCTTGAAAAACAATGATTCTTAAGAATGAAATTTGAATCACTCTTCAGAGTAAGATTCATTCTAAAATTTTTAGGGAGTAATTCAATTTTTTTTTATTATTTTAATGTCAAATTAGAATCTTTAAGTAACAGTTCCGTATTGACTTGAAAAAATGTACAATGAAAAATTGAAGAAATAGAAAAGAAATGACATAACATAAATGAAAGAGAAAGGAGACAAGTTTACGCTTCTTAAAAGCCGTAGCACGAAAAAATGTAAGGCGATAAGTGTATTGGCTAATCACAGCAGAAAATATTAAGTAAGATATTAATGTAAGCAATAATAAATCCAAAATGTTAATTTGCTTACTGTTTACGTCTTATTGCTTAAAAGTTTTTTGTGTTATAATCTTAAGGCACAAAAAACTTGAGCAATAAAACGTAAGTAGTAAACGAATTGGCCAATCACAGTAAAGTCCAAAACGTTGAATTATTAATTGCTCATGTTCTGTTATTTTTGTTTGTTATAATGTTAACTGGGTATTGAAAAAAATGAAGAGCATAAGTTTTTCATTTCTTTATACGTTCCGTCAAAAATCGTCGCTGTATTTCAAGTCACAATTTAAGTTTCAATCGACGACAGTCTAGTGCGTTCGTCTGAGAGATAGAATAGCTGAGATCAATGATGAATAGGAGAGCAAAGAGAAAGAGGAAAAGAATGAGAAAGGAGGCGGTGGCACGTCGGGTGACTGTTAAAACGGCATTGCGTAATCTTTCGGATTTAGTTTACTTTCGTCGCTATCGATGCCACGCACGTAGCGTGACCGTGGCACTGAACCAGCAGCGGCACGAACTTTCTCGTGGCCTTCGTTCCAGGAAGGCGATTTACGTGACACGCGAGAACGTCAATGACTCTCGACCGTGATCATTGTCAACAATGTTTTCGCGCTCATGCTAATGTCTAAAAAATCTATAAATCTCAAAAAACGAGCTCCAACGGAATTGAATCACTCTTCTCGAGCAAGTCTAGTTGTATCCTTTACTGTTCTCTTTCTGATACTTTTATTTTTGAATAATGATAGTATAAACATCAACCAACAGTATATAACATAACGTGATAATTTTATACTCAACAGTCTAACTATTACGTATAATATAATGTTATATTACATATTGTTGAGTGTGAAATTATCAAATTATAACGTTGATGTTACTATTATAGTTCGTGTTTACTGAATATCTATTATCTTTTTCGCATAAAACCAAAATTAATTTACAATTAACAAATTATACAGTCCAATATTTTTTTTGGGAACTTGAATAAACAAAGTGTTTTCAGATGAACTTTTGATCGCTGAAAACAAATCTGGTAGCCAAATTGCCTATCACAGATTTCCGAGAAAATTATTTATCGTTTTTTTTTCGATCAAAATCATTTTTTCTCAATTTCATTTCGGTCACTTTTAAAATGCTATCTTTTATCTATAAAATGTGAATGTATATATTTATTAAGGTACGACTTTTTTCATATGTATAATTAACAAATTATGAATCATTTAAATTGTATAGATAATTATATCTATTCAATTTAATAACTAATAAAACTTGACATGATAAGCCAATTTCGCCGCTCGATTCGTTTCCAACAAACAAGTCTATCGAAAAACACTTTATTCAGATTCTAAAAAAATATCTATTTTTATATAACTATGTTATCTTTCATAGATTAATATGCATTACAATATCTGAAATGTATTAGTTGATTATCTTTAAATACTTTGAAAAAAAATTGCGGATAAGATAAGTGAAGGGAGTCTAAACGATTCGTGACTATATAAGTGTACAATAATTGATAAATGTCAGATAAAGTCGACTTTCTTGCTGTAAAGCGTATCAAATTTATAAGAATAACTTCGTTCCTCTGTTACGTAAGCAGTAGTATTTTTGAGTTGTTTCCACACGAATTTTGTTACGCACACGTAACGTAGCACTGTTACTTTCAAATGCATGGAATGCATAACTACTATACTTATTTCAATCAACAATGTACGCGACCGAAATGAAACAGAGCGTATTATGATTGGCAATCGGAGCGTGCTGCAACATGGAATACCTCCTTCGTTTATCGTCGCGAATAAACTCACGTTCGTAGGGTCTTAATTCCATCGTAACTAATTAGCAGATGCGTAACTCATAATCTGGTTGTTTTTCCTCCTATATATTCTGGATATACTTGGCTCATTCCTTCTCGTGGAGGAAAGCACGAGAGTCATGTAAGCTGCATTCCATATAAGAAAGTCGTACGCGAGGATACGGCATTCTTGGCTTTTACGATTCGTATGGTCGATAAAATCGTGACTTGCAGCCCGACTTCGGCCCGTCGCGTCGGTCGGCGTCGACGTCGCGGTGAAGAAAAAGAAAGGAGTGTCAATGAGCTTTGATTTTTTTTTGTCACTATCGATCAAGGGAGCCTCTATTCTCACCGCGATTAATATCCGGCCGTGTCTAGGCCGGAGAAAGCAATTTCGAACGTTAATTGCTGAAAAGTTATAATATAGCCGTATAACTATTATTTATTATTACCATGGACGAAAAGGACAGTGAAGTATTTAAAAATTTAGATAGATATATATATATTTGAAAATAATGTTAAATTATCAAAATAATTATAGGTAATAATTATATGTAGGACGTCAAACTGGCTCAAATATTAAAACTTTTTGCAGCATTGCTTATCATGCTTGAAATTCCTAATTTTTTTGATAGGTCAACAAAATTAGTTTTAGATATCTAGTTAAATTTTCAGATACTTCAGCAAAACCGTCCTTTTCGTGTACGACTTATGAATAAATCATTCTCTTTTCAATATTTACGATTTCAAGTACACGAAGAATAATTCCCGTCGAAATATATTAAGATCATTAAGTCGCAGACTCAAACACGTAGAATTGAGTGGATAAAATCGGACGCTGTTCAACTTAAAATGTGAATTATATTCATGCGACTTTAATAGAAATCGCGATGCTTATAGACGACTTTTCGACCGTCCAAGTTTTGTAAGTCAAAACTCGACGATACTGTGTCGATGAAACATACAACTTCCGTAATTTGCCAGTTAACTCGAAACTTTCCAAGCACATTCTATGCTCCTTACTAACAAGTTTCCTCTCAGTCGAATCTTCTTGAGTTTTATCTACAAGACAGTGTTAACATGTGAGATATATTAAACAGTTTCTTTTCAGCAATAAACTTATCGTCCATATTATCGTACTATTGATAATCCTCTTTAGCGAAAATTGGATTAGACGTTTATTTTCGTAACTTGTTAATTATCGGTGTTACAGGAATTAAATGAATTAGTCGCATGTTAAAATAAAGTTAACTTGAAGTTCAACACAGACCTAGGCTTTACTAGATGTATCTGTTAAGGTTTAATATAAGTAGCTCTTGAATTATATGTTATAATCCGAATACGAAAAAATTTTAGCAGCACATGGATAAAATTAATTCATCTCGCGCGATTACATTAAAACCGTTTTGAAATATGCCGATCGTATATCCCTCCCCCCCCCCCTCCATATCCCAATTCTGTAATTTTTAACGACGGTGTCAGTATATTATACTGTGGTTGCGCAGGTATTGTACGTAGTAAAAAACCGCGTAACGACAGTATAACGACAATGAAACAATGCCGAACTGTGTAGAGGTCTATATTTATAAGAAAGCAGTCTACCATGTAGAATCTAATACTATAAACACTGGTTGTGAGAGAAAAAAGTACTAAATTTTAATAAATACTTGTTTGAATAGTGTCGGTGAAATATTTACTAAATGTAAACATATATTTTTATGGTACAAAAACTATTAATTTAATTTAATTATTATTTTTTATTTAGCAAATATTTATTTTCCAAAAATAAATGTTATATTACTACTATTAAACAGTTATTTATTAAAATTTATTACATTTTTCTCCCAATATATCATATTAAACAATTACTAAGTGCTTATTGGATTAATTAGATCCAAGATGACGGTCAAAATAGTCAATAGGGAAACTCAATAGAATAGCAGCCAATAGAAAGACGCGTATTGTCAATATTCGCTTAGATAAAAGAAATGCGCTACTCTTGTTAATACAGATATGTACGAACTGTCGTTAGAAGTTATAAAATCGAGGTACTGGTATGCTCTCCACCGTTTCGAGTCTCAGGCGACAATAGTCAACGCGTTACTTCTTATCCCCGCGAGATTCGCGCTTCTGAATTGAATTACTCTCGATGGACCTTGACCGCCTCGAGATTGAAATTCAAAGTTGGATTTTCGGTAGCTACCATCAGATCGTCGTCGGATGATCCCTGCTAGCGAATGTATAAAATAATCAACGGCCTCTCTGGAATTCACGTAGTCCCTTTTTGGGATCGCGTAAACTCCGGAATCATATAAGCTTCGTGAAAATTCAAGTAATTCTGCTGTCTCCTGCCACGAGAGAATTCACAACAACGCATGAAATGTTTGAATAAACCAAATTATCGTAAAAAAAACTATTCAGTTCGTGCTTTCGCCTCAACTATTTTTTAACCGATTCTTTGATATAATGCCTTGTTTTGCAGAAATTTATATGTTTCTAAAAAATTTTACTGTGAAAGAAATATTGAACGAAAAACGGTGTTATATTAGATGTTCCTAAATTTGCGAAATCAAAATACTATAACAAGAAAGTTCTCGGAAAGTTAAGTAAAAAAAAATAATTTGTACATTTTTATTTTAAGTAGTAGTTTTTAAGATAATTATATTGGTCAAATTTAATATAACTATTTGCAGACTACGTTTAGATAGCCACTTGTCTATGAGTCATATGATAGTGTTAATGAGCGTTGAATGTATACTTTAGCGCGTTCATTAATATTTTTCATTCTCCAGTTAATTTATACTTAGATTTAATTTCGTAATAATATAAAAATTTTTGTAGTTTAATTTCTAAACTGATGATTTTGTAATGAATAACTTTTAAAGTTACTATTTCAAAATCATCAGTTTAATGATTAATCATGGCTAAAAAAACACAATTTTTACATTATCATCAGTAAGGTTAAATTTAAATTACTAATTAATTAGAGAATGAAAATCGACTTAATATTCATAAGTGACCGTTTAAATTGTAATATTGGCCATGTTTAAACTCTTATATCTCAAACACTAGTACTTAAAATAAAAATTTCATAAATAATTTTTTTTACTTAATTTTTCAAGAATTTTCTTGCTATAGTGTTTTGATTCACAAAGCAGAATTACTTGACGCTCTGTAATAGGTTCCATAAAATCGCTTCAACGCAAAATTAGCGAGAAAAAAGACGAAAAAGTCTTGGATAGAACTGGATTGATTTTACTCGAATGCTCTCAGTTCGAACGAAATGTCAGTGTTTGACTTTTCTTACGAGCGGGAACATCGCGAGTGGTAAATTCTTTTGGTTCGACTTACAAGCACGGGAAAACAATTTCTGTGTCTCGATTCATCAAAATTAATCCCTTTTCAATCTCCATCAAGAACAAACTCGTAGATCGAAAGCGAAATCCGCGTTGCTGAGAGTAGCTTTATCAACAAAGGCAGTACGCGACTCTTGCGATCATGAGCGATCTGCGAGTATCGCATCATGGGTGCGACCTTTTCAATTTGTATTCTAACCTTTACGAGAAGCGCTATACACGTCGTCTCTGTGTGCTCAGGATGTAAAACAACGTTAAAACATAGACACACCGAGCGTATAACGCACGGTCGAGCTATAAATAGACGTTCCCATATAAAACAGCGGACTATCAAAGTTACGTTAAGAGACAATGAGTTCCTTTACGATGTTCCTATGGAAAATTAATTGCGCAAAATTATAATTATCGGTTGTTCTAATTTCTATTATTTTTATCGAAGCTCCTATCCCTCAATCCTAAGTTAATTGTGTTTTGTTTGAGTGTCGTGACTGATTGTCTGACACGTTCTGTCTTATTGTATCGCTTTATTGTCTTTAATGAGCAGTAAAATATAAATTCTATAAAATTCATCTATAAAATTAATAGATAATTAAATTCAATAATTTTTAATTTTCTTTTAATCAATTTCACTGGTCCACTAAATATTATTTTTAAAAATTTAAATATAAATCTTTTAATGAAAAGTGCATATATGTATATATTTATTTCGGAAAATTAATGATTCTTTAAGAAAATATTAAAATGTTGATCAACTATTAATACACATCATTAAAATATAATGAATATTTTGAATATTTAAAATTTATTTAGTAGTCGCTAAAAGCATTAAAAAATAATTAGTATTTATAAAATTTATATGCAATTATTAATATATATATATATATATATATATATATATATATATATATATGCAGGAAAGTTATTAATGATGGTTGCAATTATTTCATTTAATTTAATTTTGCCTTTTTGTTTCCGATTTATTCGACGATGCAATAATATTTATATAAAATAATACAAAAAATATTTGCATGATATAACTTTTGTATATTTTTTGTTGAAAAAGTCTGTTTTCATTCTCCTTAATTACCTCTTTAAAATCAAATAAAATCATATATATAATAGTTCATGTTGACCATTCTTTTTTCAACAGACAGTTCTCAGATAGTAGACAAATTATTTTGCAAACCTAACGTAATATCAATTGTATTAAAAAGCCTATTCGAGATTTCATAATAATTATACTGTTTCACATTATATAACATTACATATAAATGTATATTGCAGTTGTATGTAATATCTACAATCTCATGATCGTCGTACTAACGTCGACAGAAATCAAATTCGTAATTTATCGAAAACGGAATCGAAACCAAACGAGGCGGAAATGAAAAATCGGAAGCGCGATACATAAGAAAGAAATGAAACAAACCTTGCTTAATGACGATGCCGGTGGTGGGCACTTGGACAATCGGCAGCGGAGGCGCGTTCGGATTATTAACACCTCCAGTGGAGGCGGAGGCTGCGACGGTGACGGCGGCGGCGGCGGCGGCGGCGGCGGCAGCGACGGTCGCGGCGGCAACGGGGGGTACGGCGCCACCGGGTGTACCGGGGGGCGGCGAGGCGCTGGCGCTACCCACGGAACCGGGGTCGCTGAAGCCCTGGGTGCTGTTGTTCTCCTCCGGGCCGTCGAAGAAGCTCAGGTTAAACTCACTGCCGGCATCGAATGACACTTCCGGCGTGAGAGTGTCCGGCGCCGGCGCGCTGCCCAAACCCGCGCTCAGCGACTGATCGAGTTTGAAAACGTCCATTGTACGGGCATCGAACGTACGTACGAGCGATCACGGCGTCGGCGACGCCGGCGGCGAACAGCGTGGTACACGTCGCGCTTCCTGCCGATGCTACCGTCTGCGGCATTCAGCATTCGCGCGCGCCTTCTCGATCCTTGTCTCGACCTCTCGACGACGATTCTGCCGAGCCAGCGGTAAGTCTCGACTCGATCCACGGATAGGCACTTTCGCAGCTTTCGCAGCTTTCGCGAAGAGAACGAGAGAAACTCTCCGTCACTCTCCTCTCGCGAATCTTTGAAAATCGCCACTTCCCGAGAACTGAACGACGTTTTACTCACGATTATCCTATGAATCCACCGATCCTTGTCTCTCTCTCTCTCTTCGATCCTTGCAGTGACAGAAAATTTAAAGAAAACGTCGTCGACTTTTCTTGAATCTTCAAACATCCATCACGTACCAGCTTCTTGATAACAGAGTTATGTATCGGTCGAACTTTCTTGATGATAAAGTGGCTATCGTTTAATAAGCTCGTTTAATTATTTCGAGGCTTGATACTTCGCTCGATATACTGCGAAACTTGTTCTAACTTCGTTCAGTTAAACTTTCCCCTTCGTTACTTGTACACAAACCGGTGGAACGCTATTTCAGTCTGTAGATAACATCTTTTATATATCATATATGAGGCGTTCCTATTGAAGAGCGATGCCTCTGTCGACGCGTCGCGTAAGTTAAACCGGCATAACTCGCAGGACACGTCGAGCGTCATTAGTGAAACGGTTTTATTGCGAAAGGATATCCTGTATCTCGATAATTTATCCAGCATTTCATCAGGCGTCTTCTGAGAAATGATATCTTCTTTTTTTTTAACAAACCGTTTTATTGTCGATGAGCGATTTTGGCGAGCATAACGAACATGTCTTCCCACTCGAGTTGCAGTTGTTGTTGTCGTCGTCGTCGTCGTCGTCGCTGCTCGTCTTTCTCGTAACTTTGCGGGGTCCTTGAACCACGAGTAACGTTTCCTCGTTTCCTCGCAGGTATTACGCCTCTCTCCGTCTATCTCGCGGCCACTCTTCCCCGGCTTCGCGTTTCTTGTATTTGCATTTACACCGCTGCTTAATAAGATTTAATTCGACCACGGCCGTAATGGCCGCGCGACGAATGCGATGCGACGATAAAAGTTGCGAGAGGAAGATTACGCTCCCGAGATTTCCTCGCGAATGTATAAATAACGGACGGGATGTGCGGACGATGAAGATCGACGAGACACTCGATACGAATCGAACGAACAGAGAATGCAGGCGCGGTCGGTTTTGATGAGGGATAATTTTTAAAAGGACAACACTGCCGCGTTTACGGAAGTTCGATACTTTATCGCTGTTGTTGCTGGATTTCACACTTTATCACTTAACACCGATTTCTTCGTCTTCTTTGTGTAATTAACGCATAATTTCCGACTACCATTCGTTAAGAACGTAGTCGACGTGAAAGTTGAAGCAGCATCGTCTCGCTGTGCTTCCATTTTAACTTCTTCTTACGAATGGAAAACGCCACTCGAAAGTTCAACCCATTATTTTTGGGATACGCGATCGACCGAATGCCTTTACTCGTGATAAGTCGTCCTTATCGCTCTTGTGGCTATTTTTTCTCTTTTTTTCTCTCTTTTCTTGTTTCTTTCTTCTTTCTCTTACTTTTCTTATAGGACGAACTTTTTCCTAGTAGCGCGAGCGCGGATTTGCCCGCCAATTTTTAATGGTTTACACGTCCATTGGCTTTTCACGTGAGCCATCTCGCTGAAAGATAAATCAAAACAAAAAGAAAATGAGAAACCAAAGACAAAATAACGATATACACGACGCGGAAAGAAAAAAATACAATTGCAAAATAATAAAGGCACATACATAAATGCAGTCGCACGCAAGTACGATTTATAATTTATTGATTTGTGAAAATTACACGGGCGTTATGAATTATTGAAAAATATTGAAACATGAAAGTTCATTTTTCATTTCAATTTGCTACATAAGATAAAATTTTTCATCTCTGAATAAATATTTAGCTAATTGATTCACTTAATTAATCATTTATTGTAGAAAATACAATTGAATTTTCGTATTTAAATATGCGAAAATTCAAGAAATTAAGAATAGAAAGTTCAGAATAATTTAAATTTAAACTAACTTAAGAATGCGGAAATTTCATTTCTAAAATTATATGTTTCTCTAAGGAAGCAGTTCTCTTTCAGGTTAATATACATGAAATGATAAAAATAAAAATGAAAAATTGAGACAATTGTTCAATTCACAGATGAAAATTTCTCAAATTTCACATGAGAAAATTAAATATTTTATTTCTTATCATACAAATAGTTATCTAGCAGTTTCTTGATAATTTTAGTCTATGCATAAAAATATTGAGAGAAATTAATAAAAAGAAAGTGAATATTTTATGAGATTTTATGACAAATATTATAGAAAGGCATAATATCTTCATGTTAAAATGTGTCAGGATAAAATATGAAGTATTTCATAAAATATTCATTTTTCGAATCTCAGCTTAACATTTTTATATGTAAGACGATGATGAGAAAATTGATTTCTAAGAAAGTACGTAAAGTTTATTTCGAAAAAAAAATTGGGAGTTGCCATTCAGCTTTCAATTACAGTAATAGTTCCTTTTGTTCCAAGAAATCTCAACAAATAAGCAAAAATTTTGTCCTTAATCATCCCTAATAGGTTCCAAGAAAATAATAATTTTTATAATAATGTAATATTAACAGTAATTAATTCTTCTTATATTTTTTTATTTTTGATACGATATTAGAAAAGGAAATTTAGTTGACATTCGAATTAAAAAAAGAATCATGTAAAAAATATTCATTACTGTATCATGCGATGATCAATCAATAAAATTATGCATCTTTACGTAAAGTTTTATACTAATTTTTGCGTAAGAAAGATGACGAGTTTCAAAACTTTCCACTACTCCCAATTATACCGAAAAACTTTAAGTAACTTCCCAAGTTACTCCACCCTATATATTCCAGTATTTTCGCACGATCGAGAGAGATGAGGATAGGGAATCACCGGTGAATCGCGAGAGAAACAAGGAGAGGGCGGAGAGGAAAGAAAAAAAACTCGGAGAGCACGAGAGAAACACGAGGCAGAGAGTGAGAGAAAAAGTGAATGTCATTGCCGTAATCTTCGGACGTTGACTTCTTCCTGGCTCGTCCCTCTTTCCTCTTCTTGGTCACAACCTTCCTCTCCCCTTCCTCCATTAACATCCACTCCTCTTCATCCTCGTCGTTCTCTTTGTCGTCTCTCTCTCTCTCTCTCTCTCTCTCTCTCTCTCTCTCTCTCTCTCTCTCTCTCTCTCTCTCTCTCTCTCTCTCTCTCTCTCTCTCTCTCTCTCACTCACTCTCTCATCTGCACGTTTTGCTTCGAATCCTCTCCTCCATCTCTCGCTAACTCATCTTTTCTTCCCTCCCGCAACATTCATTCCCCCCTTCCATCCCCTTGGCCAGCTTTGTTTTTCCGCCTCGCGAATTTCAAGCGTTTTGTGACAATTCACGCGCAGCTAGATATTCATCAACCGATACACCGTCTGCAACGATCGAAACACCAATCAATACGATGTAAATATATAAGCGTTTTCAATTCGCAAAATCAAGAGACTTGTCGTAAAGTTATTTATTATTTATTTGTTATTTCAAACGCTGGCTATCTGTAATAAGAGAATTGATGAGAACTAAAATAATTTCGATGAAAACCTTTCCATGATAGCTTCCCAGTGGAACCTATTATGTACTTGTGACACGCGAATTGCGAATTAGCGTGTTTCTAATAGCTATATCGTGTATGTTTTCGGGTAATTGTGAATTTCTTTCGGAATTAGTTTATTGTTGCTATACAATCAATCTCCTTTAATCATAAATGGCGTGAAGATCATTTCAATTGGAAAATCGAATTTTTGGTATTTTTGTAATGTGTCAAGAATTTTCCAATTGTTAAAAAAATTGTCAATATCCATGGCAGAACAGCCGAAAAAATAAGCGTTTTTATCAAAAAGCTTTCGAAACGGTAACATAACTGTCCTCCGATGTCGCGGCGATCAATTTGAGCCAATTTTTTACGAGGTCGTATTTTACGTAAAATATTTGGATCGACTTTCAGATTAAAATCTGAAAATTAAACATAAAATATAAATAAAGCTGTTAAATAATTTCTTCTCTACGCTTGTTTTCCTGTCAAATAATTTTTTAATCTAAAAATATCAGAAACCGATGGTATAATATATGAAACTCATAATTCTTATTTATTATTTTTTTCTTGTAATATATCAGATATGTACGAAAATTTAAAAAAAGTTGTTGAAATATTTGAATAGAAAAAGTTGTTGAAATATTTGAATATATAAATTGGAGAAATTGAGAAATGTAGGCATTCAATGTCGTTTCAAGGAAAAAATTATTCAGAGATTTCTATTATAAGAAATATTATTTGTTGACCAAAAATGCATTCCCGATTGAACCCAGTGTCTCGTACAAAAGACACTGTTCTTTCATTAATAGTATAAAACTTTTTTTGTAAAGACTTACGCGTGTGTGTGTGTCGCAAGAAAAAAATTGATTCATTCAAGTCGATTGGGAAGAAGTAATTTTGTCCTCTTTAAATTGGGCGAATTTTGCCGGCGCGGCGACGAATTTCGCGGTCTCGCAGACGATCATTTGTCTCGCACATCGCCCGCTCGGTTCCGCGTTCCATCCGCGTCGCAAGTCAGTGCGTTCACCTTACGCTCGCGAGCGGAGATCTCGCGCGTGCGCGCGCGCGCACACACGCGAGAGGATTTCTCTGGGAACGCGCGATCGCGCCGAGCCACGTGCTCGACCACTCGCGCGATCATCGAACATCACCATCGAATCGATCCGCGGCGATCGACATCGCACGAAGACACGCTCCTCGCCGAGATAACTCGGCACCATAGGGCTTCTCCCGACATCTCGCGACTCGTCTTTTGCGTGTATTCTAACACAGACTTGAAACATTTCGAAAGCTAAAGTAATTCAGGAGTGATATGAGGAAGAATAACCCGTTAACCCGTCAATCAATCCGTTGCTGTTTCTGTTCCAGCAATCGTTGAAATATATACAATGAAAAGCAGACGTTATGAAAGATCGTGACAGTCAATTTTCGCTACATCTACAAACTCGTCTCACTTATTGCTTTATAATAAATACCTTAACGCTTAGTTTTTTATCCTATGGCCATTCTCGTTCCAAAAGTTATAATTACACTGTCTCGAATTTACTCTATGATTTACTTTGACGCAACAGTTTCTCTCATCTTCGACTCGTCTAATCTGAAGCAATTGCGTAAAGGTTGTTGTGCTTACGAGATCTCCATTAAGAGATATATATATTTAACAGGTATTGAATAGCTGTGAAATAATAATAATTTCATAATTTCCCGCAATCGACACCTCGAAACAACGCGGACTCGCTCCGCTTACTTGTCGCGCTTCCACGAGACAATGAGGTGTGAATGAAAGCGCAATGAACTTTTGCAATTTCCTTGGCAATTATCTCTCACCGTGTACAACTCGCATTGAATAAACGTGACACGCAAATTAACGCTGCACGAACGGTTCCCAAACACTCACCGATATTTCGACTCTCTTTCGATAAGACTCGCCACTGTATCGAAATGATTTGGTCCAGCATGTAATCCACGAGGAAAAGAAAGGTTCTCAACTGACTTTTTTTTAGAACCCTTCTCGGCACCAGTGGACAAGTTTATTCACATTCACGAGTTTCTCGTAAAATCTCACGCAGATTCTCGAAACGCCACTTCAGAATTCTGAGGCACGATCACACTGATCCAGAGTGCACAGTCACATTCCTGGTTATCGCGTTGAAATAAAGTATATAAGACGTCGATAGTAGAAACCAATAGAGTTATCCTTTAAAATATCATTTCGTTCTAGAAAACATATATGATATCTATACTATCTCTCACGAAGCTACTCGATCTAGACGTCGCCTTTCGATAAACGATTCGCCATCGGATACCACTCACTATCCCGACAAGATCGTCGCGATCGGCACGTATCGGTTCGGAGCCAGACAGTCGAGAGCACTCTGCTCTCGTCCGCAGATATCATCGGAAGGAATCGTCCACGTGATGGCGCAATCAAGCGGAAGCGGACATTCCCGCGAGGGTGAGGAAAAGCCCGAGAGGAGCGTGTGGTGACACCCTATCGTGAAAGGTGTGTACAGGGTGTACCAAGGGAGTTTAGGTAATTGTAAGTACCGATATAGTTAAGGACGGAACGTTTATCGCGAGAGCGTGCGCGATCACGTGGGTGCGCGCGATCCGCGAGCGTGCGGCGCGTCGAGCCCGCTCGTTCTCGCGCGAGTGCGGAGTGCCGGGAGTGGGCCCTCCGCCGCATGTTTCCCGTGCTCCGTCTTCCTCGATCGCACGGACGTGCTTCTCTCTTTCTCTCATTTGATCCCCCTACCTTACGTTCGCGCCGTCTCTCTTTCTCTCCCTCGCGCTTACTCGCGAGCTCCGCGAGCACTTCTCTCTCTCTCTCCCCTCCCTCCTCCCCCTCCCCACCCTTAGGACGATTCCTTCGTCCTCTCCCTGGTACAGCCGAGAGCGCTCACCTGTGAGGTAAGTAAAGCCGGCGTTCCGTCGTACATGTTACGACATTGCGCGGTGGAGAAGGGATGGTGGAAAGGGCGAGGAAAGAGGAGAGTCAAGAAGGGAGAAAAAGAGAAAGAGTGAGGGGGAGGTGTACCTCCGAAGAGGAGTAAGGAGGTGGTTGGAGGTGGCAATGAGGGAGAAGGGAAGCAAAGGGGAATACCAGGAGGGTGGACGGGAGGAGAGGGGACGAAAAGAATTAAGCGAACGGGTCGGAGGTGAGTACATACCGAGTCTCGAGGATGGAAGGGGTTGCAGCTGCGGGCGGAGACGAAGGGGGAGCGATCAGCGAGATCGAGGGAAGCCGGAGGTGAGCCGTGTCGTGGAGGATCGCGTCTGTCCGGTAGGGATAAAACGTGGACCGACCGATCTGACGTGATCGCCGCCGTGACTCTGCAGTGGGGGGTTAAATCGCGGGACGCAGCAAGTTGGAATCGCAGTGGGGATCGCGCGCCGCGCGAGTGGACCAACTGGGTTCGCCAGCAACACGCGGTTCATTGACCGAAAAGTGCTGAGAGAGCCGAACGAACGTACGAACCAACGGGCTCTCTCTTTCTTTTCTTAGGCCCGCTACTAAAACAGAATTTGCACCGGCACTTTGTCCGCTGACTCTCTTAGACAAGCACGTCCCAAGGGAAGTGCGACAGATATCCGTCGAGGGTGTCAACGATGACAAAAGAAAGAATGCATTAGTGATCCACGAGGAAAGTTTGCGAGCCATAAAGACGGCGAGAAACATCGAATTGCTTTAGGCAACGCTCAATCGCTTAAGTAACTTCAATTTGGGAAAGATATTTGTGAGAAAAATCGTCTCTGAAAGAGAGATTTTGATAAGGCCAGCTTGAGTACTCTGCTATTTCGCGATAGCAATGATAAATCAATCTCGTTAATCTTATTTGCCAACCAAACGTTCTGCTCGACATTCTTTCTCTCAAAAATTAAGAGAGGTAGCTGTAAAAATGGCTATGCTGAGATGCTCCAATTTTTATTTGGTCTCAAAATTCTCATATTTAATTAACAGAAACTTTCGGATGCACAAAACAATATTTGATCTAAATCTTTAAACGCAGACGACAAAAATACGTTGAAAATTTTAATTACAACGATCTTCAGATCTCAGAATTCGACAGTTGTTCATTTCTATTAATATAGATTACTTTTTATTAATATAGATTAATCTCAATTTAACTTTTTATCTACACGGAGAAAAATGTTTAATTGAATTAACTGGAATTCGGATGGAAAATAAATGATCCAGAATTCTAATTAAATCTACTAAATGTCTGATTAAATCTACTACAATTCTAGTATACAGATTTAACCAGAATTCTAGTTAATTTAACCAAATCTTTCTTCGAGTACTTCTACAATTTTCTAAAAAATTAAAAACGATAAATAATAATAAAAAGATAAGAAAGACCTATAAAAAACAAATAACACACACACACACATGTATATTTAATAGTAACTTTTAATGTTACAATATAAAGAGATAGGATGTTTTGACTTACTTAGCCATCTTCAGTCATCATAAAAAAAATCCATATAAACGCAAATCTTAAATAACATTAAATAATACTGAATACAAATCACGTGAGGTACATTGTAATGTTACAAACAATAAGTTTCCTTATGTTTGTTACAACGGCCTGAGATATACGAGTTCATGATTCGTTGTTATGTAAACATAGGCTGAGTTGAACGTTAAAATACGGAATAGGTCGCAGAGCCAAGATGTCAATTGCGTATGGATATTAAATATTAGAAGTATATCTAAGTATCCGATTTCCTCGTATATAAACATACATCATATTAGCACTTTGCTATAAAAACTTTTAGCCATCTTATACAATTATTTTGACAATTTAACAAAATTATTTTCAGTTCTGTATCTAATTCTGTTAAATTTTTAGATACTTTAGCAAAATCGTTCTTTCCATGAATAGAAATAATTTTAACTAAAATAAAAAACTCGAAATAAAAATAACTAAAAAATTGGTACATACATAAATTTTACATAATAAATTTAATGTATAAACAGCGTGGGCTTCTATATCCATTTTCGATTCTATTTTCGACGAAACGACTACGACGTATTGACGTCTGAAAGAAAAAGAAAAGAAGACAACTATTGCCATCTTAGACACATGTTATCCCGCGTTCCCAGGATGGTAAGCAGCGCGCTGATATCGGCGCAGCCGATCGTGAACCGTGGCGGTTCGATGACTTATTTCCACGATCGGCGCAACGACTGCGCGTTTCCTGATCGAGGTGGACCACGGCGTGATGGCGGGACGAAGAGAGACGCGGCGAACGTTTACGAGAAAGGGATGAAGTCCGGGCGTAAGTAACTTCACGGCGGGACTACCGTCGTCGGTGTGGTCGCGCAACACGGCGCACACTTGTCGGGAAAGGAGATGCGCGGCTCCGCGGTATAATGAACCTGGGAAACCGGTTGCATTCGCGCGAGCGCGAGCGTACGTACAGATCGATTCGCTCTCTCTGTACTTGTGTGTTACATTATGCGAGCCGCACGCTGCATTTCCCCTCATCGAGCTTTCGCGTTCTGCCGCGGCTGCGGTTTATTCGAAAATATAAATTCTCGCGCACTCCTTTTATCTTCTCTCCCCGCTTTCTTTTTCCTCTCTCTCTCTCTCTCTCTCTCTCTCTCTCTCTCTCTCTCTTTCTCTCTCTTTCAAGTGTGAATTCCGTCCAATTGGAAAACTATAAATACTTGTATAGATTTATTGGCAGATTTCAGATTTTATTAAAGCGCTCATAAAATTGATGAACTGTTCAGCATTAAAAAAACATATCAGGTGAAATTATATTTCAGTTTATTAACAATTTAGAGAAGAAGTATATTAAAAATCGAATACAAGCTGAAAAATGAGCGATAATTAATACGCATTATATGTGCTTGTTATCTCCGTGAATTATTCGGGTAGAAAAATGTTTAATATTTTAATTGTATCTATATTTTTTAATCTGAAGATGTGATTCGACAGTTTTCCGTTAATTAAACAATATATTGATATTAAATTTCTATTTCATAAAATATGAATTCAATTATTAGTCAGGTAATATTAATAATTAATTTTTGGTTCGTAATATAATAACATACAATATAATAACATAATTTCTTTCTCGCTTTTTCACAAGCATTTTTACATGTATAATTGAAAGTGAAAGTTGTAATGACATAATCTAAATTGAATTTTAATGTGATCGAGACGCGCGAAAATTCATTAATAGTATTCAAGACGAATTTACTTAATTGCATGATCATGAAAGAATTCTCTCCAGCAAAATGTTATATTATGTAAAATCAAGTACAGAATTAATAAATTGCGATAGAGCGATTTCCAATGCATTGATTTCTTAATAAAGGAACAAGGAACACAACGTAGAATAGAGTTCGATCACGGTTCGACGACGACTTAACGCCTCTTCATTCAGCGAATACACTGTTATAAGTTTATACTCATAATTATAGAGCGCCGGGTCTTATGCAATGTGATAATAATATAGTGCTATGTCTCCGCGATCTATATAAAGAGATATTCTTATAACGTAAATGCGTCCTTAACCCTTTCATTACTGAGAAACGCGACGAAATATATCCTACACTTGTAACGGTAATGAAAGCCACACAGGGTAATCTGAATCCGGAAAGCGAGATTATACCTTTTCGCATTTTTCCAGAGAGTTCCACTAAGATTAATCGACCACATTGCTGTTTCTCTACATTCGTTATTTATAATGCGCAATTTAACGAATTATCATTTTAAATTGTTATACGCTCTTAAGACACTCTTTACACCAGCACGCGTAGATGAATATAAAACAAGTAAGTAAATACGCCACGAGGGACTACCATCAACCGTTTCTGATTTATCCGTAAATGCCGAAAGACACATTGACCTTCCCATGAATGATGGCCAGCGACGAATGAGGCCCGGTAGTTAATTGGCTATCAGCCGGTGAATTTCACGGGGACTCCAGAAATTCTCTCTCCCGGCAGCCAATTGCCCATTAAGGTGCCGTCCACCGGTGACCAAAAGGCCAATCTTGCGTCTCGGATTCTCAACGCTTGTATGGAACGAGAGGGTGCAGGGTAAAAAGCAACGGGGAGGAGAGGTGAGAAAAAAAGCCATCTTCAATTAAAGCGGAGCGCGCGAAGGGAACTTCCGGTCGTCGAGATCTTCCGGCTCACATCAGTAAACCGTTCCGGCGCGATAGAACCGTGGGAGGGGTGAGGAGGAGGCAGCAGGGGGTGCGCAGCGTGGTAAGGGAGCTGTAGCAAGCAGGGGGTGGAGGGTTGGATTCGCGCGACGAGAAGCAGGGGGGCTGGAACGAGAGGTAGGGGCCTGAAGAAAACACATAATAGGGTGGGGCGCTTTGCTGCCGCTTTTGAATCGATCCAACGCCAGCTACAGCTGGAACCTCATCCCACCGTAAAGAGGCAGCGGTGCTCATTCTCTCTTCCTTTCTCTCCCGCCATCCTGTTATTGTCACGCGAGGACTCGTACGTTGTGTACAAATGTTCCAGGATCATGCGAGAACCTCCCAATGACGGATTCTCGAGACAACTCGGCGCGGTAAACTTTTTCACCGATGGAGATGTCGTCGCAATTTTCAACATTACATTCGCTTGGTAGGCAAAACTTCAAATGAGATTTCCCAGTTGAACTGGTAATTACTCGAAAAATAAAATGTTTTTATTTCATTTCTAAACTCTTTTACTTATAGGTTTGACATAAAATATCTCTATGAAAAAATTAGAAAATTAAAATTTTCTTTATGGTTTCACATCTCGACAATCAATATTCGTAATGCTTCTTTTACATTTCTTGTGCATTCATGATTCTACAGACGATGACCGGTATAGGTACGTACAACCAAAATGAATATATATATAGGTCTGGTCCATAGAAATGATAAAGATTACTTTAAATCAGGTTTCGTAGGACCTCTAGAATAAACTCGATACCTCTATATACATGCAACGTGTGGAATTTGACTAACAATGAATTACCATGCGTCTCTTAATCCACGGTTGCATATGAAGAAAACCGGTTTGACGTGGATGCACGGTCAAAAGAAATTTTTTGCATCTTTCAGTAATCTGCAGCGGTCTCTCTGATAAGCAGCACTATTGAAAAAGTTTATTGCGAAATAAATGACGCGTCATAGAATCGTGTACTACCGAAAGCTCATTCAAGTAACAAGTAACGTGTCTATATTTTTTTAGCATCGGCTAAAAAAACAGACGAGACCTAAGAAGAAAAACAAGACAAAAGATTCTTTAAAAAATAAAAAGTTAGAAAAATAAATTCGATTTGCGTAATAAACCTATAAAAGTACTGCACATACTTCACATAATGTTTTAAGATATATTAGCATTATGCAGGCTAACACGGTTGATAACTATCACTTTTGTTTCTCTTATCTCCGATAATCTCTCTTTCTTTTTATTCAACGTTTTGTGAATTATTTATCACATCGTATATAATAATAGCGGACACGAGAAAAAGTTAACGGCGCTCTTTAATATTCCCTCTCGCAATTTTAACGAAATTATCACACTACCAAATTAGATCGTATGAAACGTTCAACACAATAATGGACCAACTTTATAAACAGCTTGTTTTTAAAAATATGAGATTAAAGTCTTAAATAATTTTTTAGTTTCTATAATAATAAATCATTGAAAATTTTTTAACATTTAAGCTCTTTTGTATTTTATTTTTAAACCATGCGTAGATTCAAAAACTTATTTATTATTAAACTTATTATTTATTAAAATTTGCCATTTATTAAAAAAATAACATGTATAGAGTATTATATCACTTATAATTTCTAATATAAGAAACATTGCTACATTTGAAAAAAATATAGTTAATTTTAATAAATATATTGTATTTATTTGAAAAAATATTAATTTGATTTAACAATCAAATTCTTTTTTTACTGAATAAATATTTATTTACTATAAGTAAATGTTTAGTTGATAGTATTGAACTAAATATTTATTAAAATTGACTATATTTTTTTTCAATGTACGCAATTTTACTTTGTATGTTATTTTTCTGTAAATTAGATCACCATGGCATCGAACGCTTCATATAGATCATTCATAATTATTCTTAGGAAACTCACCGTTGTTGTTGCGTAGAATGGAACCAGGACTGGTGGCCTCCAAAGGACTGCTGGGCTCGTCCGTAGGTTCTTTCTTCACACTGAAATGGAAGTATCTATATGTATTTAGATGAAAGGTATAGAATGGTATTAGTATGAAAGTGCTTCAATTTTGGGTGAAATCCTTGGCTCAAAAAAGAATCAGCATTATTCGTCGTTCCGTTTGCCAGTACGGCCCTGGGATGCAATAAAAGATTGACCCAGTTTTGACTTCGATTCTCACCGCGAATCTAGCTTTAGGAAAAATTAATCAAGGCAAAAATGTACGGTGGAGAATTGCAAAAACTGATAACGTTGAATATAGGTTTATTTTATGCGTATATTAACAATGCAATTGATTACGACAAATATTAATATAAAATTATATCACTCGTATTTCCGCGTTTGGATTTTTTTAAATGATTGTCTATACGAGAAATTCGATATCATAAAATATCTATTAGAAAAAAATCAAAATTTATGATCCTTATAGATCTTAAAAATATTCAAGATATATAAAATATGAATCAGTACTTAATTTAATCATCATCATTAATTTAATCCATTAAATAACGATGAAAAAGATATATTTCATAATAAATTCATATTCAATAATTATATCACGAAAAGAGAACTTAATTTAACTAATTCAACAGAAAATTAAATTAATAATGAATTTAACACAGAAACACTTGTTGAGAAGAAAACGAAATTTTGTTACTCTCGATAATACTATCCTTCCTGTATCTTATAGATTATTCGACACCATAAGTGATGTCATACAAAGAATCCCGTGTCTGTCACGTCATTCTCGTCGCTATTCCTAGTATCGTCGATAATTATCGTCTTTATGGATGGATAGAACGAAGTGGGTCATCCGAAAATATCCGCGTCTAAAGGTGTTCGATCACACGCGCCGGATTTTATTCGTCCTGGCAGCGTAATTTCGCGTCCTCGCGACCGACCGAGCGCGTGTTTTATAGCCGCGACACACGAGGAAGCATCGAGATATAAAATTTGTAGGGAACATACTACATTCAGTATATAACATTAATATAATTGCAAGGAAGAATCAATCGCAAGTTATATGCAATCTATCATAAGGAAAGCATTCTGACATTGCTGACGACTGCTTCGAAGATAGATATTACACTGTTAAATTCATAATGTTAAATTATACCCAATTTGAGTCATTTTTTATCATTTCCATAAATCGCCACTAGTCTTACTGCTAATATGCTGTTAATTTAAAACAATGGAATTAAATAATTCAGTTAAACAATTTAACCAAAAAAAAACCATATTAAATTTAATTCAAATTTAGTTGATTTACTTTACTTACTAAGAGTATATGTTAAGATGAACTTTGTTTACTTCGAAACTAATCATAGGGATGGATTGATTGACGAGCATTTTCTTCCTAACACGTAAATATTGTAAATTATACAAAGCCAAAATCGTACGAATGTTTTTCTAGGTAAGAAGTTTTTGTCGAATTCACTTTCTTTCGAGATAAAAATGTCGACGTATCATTAACTTCTAAATAACTTTTGTGAATTATGCTTGAAAAATTCAATAATATTATAAAATTATCAGATTTAAATTATTATTTGATTACTGAAATTATTATATTTTAAACTAAATTAATAATAAATATACGAAACTGTCTTTGGCTAATTTAAAGCAGACTTCAATAGAATTTTAATTTGAAATTTATAGTCACGAAGTTACATCATGTTAAAAATAGACAAGACGGAGTAAATAATTCTTCCGATTTCCAAGCTAATAGAAAGTGTATGTGTGATACCTACAGTGATTACAGAATCCGCCCAATTCCGCGCTATCATGCGCGTTGAATTAATTAGTATTGATTATTCTGTATCTTTGAGCTTGTATGTATAATATATAGATATATAATTGATCGTTTTATTTATTTATCAAGTAGACACGAGATAAAAGAGAATTGTTAGGATCAGTGACTTTACGCTATATCTATTTATTAACGTAGTGATTAATTCGAATAAAAATTTAGATATTTCGCGAATATTTAAGAAATTTAAATATTCAAAATATTTAAAATGTTTAAGAATAATTTTATCTATACATACAGACGACGATTGAAAAATCTTCCACGTCTTATCGAGACGATTTGATTTTATTGAGACGATTTGCAGTTTCTTTTCGATTGAGAAATTATCGTGGATTGAAAACGAGGGCAGAAATCTTCAATTGCTGTAATCTTCAATCGACACTTTCTCGTGTTATTACAAATAAAACGTAAGAATGATTTTCACGTGGTCGCTAAGTTCGGAGCTCGACGAAGGTCGCATCAGCTTCAATTACGGAATTTATCGTAAGACTTAGTGATCTAATTCGCGCAGGACTTCGAATTGAATTTTCATCAGTTTTAAAATTCGTTTTCCTCAACCGCCGAGTTCCGGAAATTGGATCCGACGTCCGATCGTCTAATCGTAAGAAACAGAGACGGGATATCTCGAGAGAGAAAGAAAGATCTCGAATATTCACGGCGGCGCGCCTCGATAGCTGCGTTGTGTGCTCTGGCCACCTGCATTTTTAAATCAACAGAATGGAAGAGCGCGCGGACTGGGAACGTTCGAGGGAGAGGGAAAGGGGAGGGGAAAGTGGGGGAGGCGGTGCACTTAATGTGTGCATTATTAATCGGCGCCCGCGCGATCCCGCAAATATCGTGTATTTTCGCCGTCCAACCGTGATATCGCGAGCGTCACACACGGAACGGCCACCGAATGCCGCAATGTACACGCCACATCGCTGCGAGAACGAAATAATCCAAGCTCAACAAGGATTTAAGCCCAACATCAAAAATTAGACCAGTCAAGTCTGACGTATTTCGGCAAAAATATTCATCGAACTAAAGTTGAGATATATTCGTATATATTCAAAAACAAGTGCAAATAAGAACGAAAATAATTCTATTCGCGATGGGAGAGATTTAAAAAAAAATCGCGAGATGTGCGAATCGAAGCGTACAGCTCAGCGACTTGGCGGAAAAATATATTTCGGGCAAATTTTTATTCGACGGGACGTTACGTCGTCAGGCTCGCAATTGACAACGTACGTACATTCGACGAATGCGTATCCGCGATCAGGGCTACATTACCGTGATAAGGATGAAGATGTAAGGTTTTAGCGACGAAGTTGTTTAGCGATCGTTCAGATAAACGGGAAGGGAAGCAACATGGTCAAATTCGCCGAGAAACGGACGCGGACTGGAAGCGGCGTGTGCGCATGCGCGCACCGTATAAATTCGGTACGAGTTCAATTTTCAGCATTGTACGGAAAACTGAATCTTACGACGCGAGGACACGTAAAAAGGTTCTCGTTTTCGCGTGTCGATCGCCGGAATTCGAACTCGCCGAAATTATACACGAGGATCATCTCTCTCTCTCTCTCTCTTTCTTTCTTCGTTCCGATATGCATGTGTACATGTATACATATGTATGTACCGTGAGATTTTCTCACCTGATAAAAGTGGAGTCCGCGGCGGGACTGGAAGGTCTCGGCGAGGAACTCGCGGTGGACGCCGTGTTGGTCTCCTCCACGTCCATCATCGTTCATACCGATGACGGCTATCACCACCAACACCAGCACCACCACCGCTATGCGATATGCGATATATCGCGGGGAGGGTGGGAGAAAGGGTTGATAACGAACGGCGAGTACAGCAGCGCGACCGCGACGATCACGACGATGGCGACGAGTCGCGAGGAGGTTGGCCGACGACGATGCGACGAGCCGTGCAGTTACCCCGAGCAATCGGTCCCCGCGCGGGAAAAGGGGATAGGGAGTGGGAGGGGGAGGGGGGGAGGAAGGCAGAAACCACAGAATCGAGGGAGCTCAAGCCGTGCGACGGGGGATGATCGGGGCTAGTTTCACGCCCGTCGTCCGCAAGCGCGGGCTTACGGGTAACAACTGGCGAACGGTGCCGCCACCCCTACCGCCCCCTTGCGACACCACCGCGGGGCGCCGCGATGCCTGGCGAACCTGCGCCGCCGAGCACCTGCCGCAGTCGCGCAGGCGTCGCGACGCCCGAGTGATCTACCCGAGGAACGCGAATCTCCCGAAGATCTTCGGAAAGCAGGACTACCCTAATTTGTTCTGATAAATTTTAGTATTTAAATTGGAGCTCGGCTCTTAACATTTAATGCAAAAAATATATCGATGTTTTTAAAGGAATTTTATAAGAGATATGTAAAAATAAAAATGGATTTTATTTCATTGTTAAATTCATAATGTTAAATTATATAATTGAGTTATTTTTAATCGTATCTACAAGTCGTTACTGATCCAATTCAATGTTCGTTAATTTGATTAAAACAATGGAGTTAAACAATTTAACTCAAGAAAATATATTAAATTAGACTCAAATTTAGTTTATTACTAAGTACATACGCGTTAATATGAACGATGTTTATTTTGGAACTAATCATAGAAATGAACTGATTTACATTTTGATTATACAGATGGAAGTTAAAAATAACAATATGTTATTTTATTAAAAGGATTGGGTTACCGTTGCTTCTTTGATATTTAACAAAAGTGTTGTAAATAAAATAATAATTATACACTGAGAGAAAAGTTTTTGGTATTTGTGACTATAATTACAAGTTTAATATTATAGTATAATTATTATAGTTATTACTGCTATAATATTAGTAATAATTTTTATATATCTATAGTTCTATCAATATATCATAGTTGATACAAAAATGACTAGAAATTATTAAATTATGTTTACCACAAAAATGTTTATAATTTTTTCTCATTGCAATTACATATATTTATTGATAGAATCATACATATAATTATTATGGCAGTAATAACCATAATTATGATAATATGTAATTATTATCACAAATACTAAAAATTTTTTTCTTAGTGATATAATATTAAATGTGTATAATATTAAATATGTCCCAATATTTTATATTATAGTATTTATATGCATATTCCATATCATTCAGTGTAAAATTTCATGAATGCACGTTACGTTCGAACGCTTGAATGTTCCTAATTAGAGAACTAATAGCTGTTTCTTTTTTTTATACAAATTTAATATTTGTAATTGTATACATCAATATATTTAGGTAATTACAATTATTACGTTACTAATATTTTCAGAAGGTCTTACCCGCATTATAATTAAAGCTCGTCTTCATTTTCTTATTTTCCTATCTTCCCTGAATGATGATATCTGGCAAAAGTTTCTCCGACTAATAATGGAAATATTAAAGTGGCATCAGCGCACACCTAAGACAGAAACAACGATGTCACCTGACAATCTGATCGACTGTCGCTCATTTAAATTTGAATTTAATAATTTAAATTTATCAAGTAATGCAGTTACCTTGACAGGATCAGCGTCTTTCCGAATTTTTCCCCAAGAAATCGCTTCCTCGGGTCGAGCACCGCTGTCGCTACCATCAAATTCCGAGGCGGTATTGATAAGAACGGCATAATCCGCGCCATTTCTCTGAAATAAAGTACCGTTACCATTGGCTGTGAATATATTGGCTAAAATAACATGCCAAAGAGTCAATATTTTACCATAAGATTAGCATTGCAGATGTGATGCTTCACCACACCGCCTCCAAGAATTATCATGCCGCTGTTCACTGCTTTTATAGCTATCCTGTTTAATCTCTTGACGTCTGTGGAAGATGAAAGATTCATTGATTCATATGCGTTACGCAGACTAATAAATGTTACACGTTAAACCCTAATCTGCAATATGCTTTCAGCTTCCTACTTTTACTTTTTACTACTTTTTATTTCTTTTTTGCCTCTTATCCTGTTTCTTTTGCCCGAGATAAAAGTTGACAAACTTTAGAAGAGACAAGAAATGACAAAAAACATGATTACTGTTAAAATAGTCATAAATAGGGAAAAAGCGAGAAATGGGAAGCAAAGAGCAATATTATTGTAAATTAGGTTTAAAACCAACCTGCAACAATATCAAGTACGAATCCTGGATTTTTATATGAATGAAAGAATATCATATCGCCGAGACTACCATCGGTCAATGCTGGACAAAATACCGGAATCTTATTTTTCGCAGCCCAATAATAGATTGAATCTTCATGATTGATTTCCTCGCCGAGTCTTGCTATCATTTTAGATGGCGTCCATGAAGTACCCTACAAAACAATTCAATTGTAAAAATGCGCGCTAAACAGTATCTCTAATTGAACAATATAATAACTCTCATATACTTTCGTCTTTTGTTCGGACAGCATTGCGTCTAACTTTGGCATTAGCCAATCTTCGAATAAACAATAATTATCATTTGGTACTAATAAATTTCCAGTTCTGTTAAGTCCATTTTCTCTAAGTTTTCTATCGTCCAGATAAAAGCTGCCAACATATGTAGGCGCCAAACACTTTATGAAATCCTCTTCCACTCCACCGGCTGTGGTTACGAGACAATCTACCTACAAAATATCTGTCTAAAGTCACAAAATATAATAAGATAACCATGAAACAAATTAAACTGTTAAATATATGGATCTACCAATCTATGTTGTACAAGAAATCTTATAATATCCCTGATGCCACTAGATACCATATTTGACGTATAACCCAAAAATATTGTACAATGATTTTTTCGTTTTATAAATTCATCTTCTTCTGTTTCATCTAGCTGATCTTCCATGAGAAGTATATTCCTCTGATGTAGCATACGATTTACTTCTTTAATCGCTAGCCCAAAATTTGTAGCTTGAAAACCACAACTTGCCATGGTTGTAAACAATTCATGATAATTGATACCTTTATTAAAATCATAACCTAAATACCCAATTTGTTATTATTTATATGCCAATAGTGACAGTAATGAAATTATTAATAGAAAATAAGAAATAGATACCTTTTACTGGAGTTGTATAAGATGATAAAGAGCTGCTAGATATCAGGACAGCATTCTTTGCCAATGCTTGCTCTTGTAAATCTTTTTTTTCTGTATCACCCATAATAATATTTCTAACTATCTTAAAAGATACAAATAAATTAATAACATAAGAAATGTGAATTAAATTGTTAATATCTAAGTAACTATTGATAAAATATATGATATATATCTATAAAAAAATAGATTTGTCAAATTATGATATAACCGATAAATTGCCAATTCTTTAATAAGAAATCAGTACAAAATAATAAAAATTTTTTTAATCGAGGTGTCGAAAAAATTCTGAATGTACACGCGACACACCGAGATACGTAAGACCCTGCGTACAATGGAGGAAATATTAAGAACAGGAACAGATATTAAGATTTTAACCTATCAGATACCAGTTACGTCGGAATACACGTCGGTTTCTAATAGATTGAAATCTTAATATCTATTCTTGTTCCTAACATTTCCTCCATTCTGTGCAGGGCCTAAATTCTAATTTATATTTATATACGATTTAATTCTAACCTATGAAAGTAATCTGCAAAGTCCATACGGTCTGTACTGTAAGCAGTCGTATTATTTTTAATGTTTGCAGGTCATAGATGTAATAAGTGTAGGTAGCGCACTCGTATTTTTACTGTACTTAAAGCTGGCCCTACAAAAAGCAGAGAGAAACCTGAGATAAAGTCATTAGATTACACACAGAGTATCGTGACTGCCGCCATTTTGGCTCCATGGCCGCGCGGTTATTCAAAACTTTAACCTCTTTCGCTATGGTTTTTACAATTTTCAACACAGCAACGCATATTTTCGATAATAACAGAATCACATAATTAGGTTCTTTTTCTTCTTTTAGACCCTTGTATAGAGATTTCTAATCTTTTAACAGAATCAAATTAGAATAATATTTCGATAGGCATCTTTGTTTAACCTATAGGTTAAAAATATTTTGTTGGAAATAAATAATATATTTTGGAATTAAATGTCCACAGACCATAATGAACGATGTGCTCAAGATATCTTGTCTAAAATGTTTATAACATTACTGTATTTACTGTGATGTAACCGAAATTATATCGGAATATGTATGACGCTCAAACAGATATTTATAAAAAATGTATTGCTTTCGAAAATATTTTTCAAAATTTTTAAGTTCCATAAAATTTGAATATTACAATTAATTACAAAAAATAAATAAAATTCTATTTTTTTTTTACTCAAGTCATTAAAGTGCCGGTTATAATTAAGGGATAATAATTGCTTATTGGAATTTTTTTTTCAGTTTATATTTTGTTTGAATGAATATGAATACTTGTTAAATATTTATAGTTTTTTGTAAATAAATATTTTTTAAAAACCCAAAATTTTGAATGAATATATGATTACATTTTTTTATGGGAAAATTTTGAATAAATATGTACAATTTGGAACTCAATTACAAATTTTTGTATTTATCGGGTACACTAATATGGATTATTTTTTCCTTAACTTTCAAAGTATCAAGTACTCTTTTTATATCCCGAGAAATTTCGTCGTCACATCTTTTCGATACTTGCAATGATATTGCAATTTATGCAGCCAAGAATAAGAACGAATGCATAATATAAATAGAGACATAATAAAAATCAAATAAATATTCGCGCTAAAGACACATGTTCGCTTGATCTTAATGCTATCAACAGGGCTGGACATGTATTAGAAATACTTTTATTTGAAAAACAGTATTGGTAAGACAATTATATTTTGTATTTTGTGTTTGTTCGGAGTACATGAAAATATGTATTGTATTGTATGTATTATATTTTGTATTTCATGGGAGCATATAAAAGTATTTTGTATTCTGTATTTCAAAATACTAACATTAATAACAATCTTATTATTTAAATTTCAAAATACAAAAAGCTTTCAATCTTTCAATTTTAAATACGAAGTATGTAATACTTTTATGCGAACCGCTATGCGAAATAAAATAGTGTGTTTTAAATAAAGTTTTCAAGTTTTTGCTTTATCGCTGTTTTTATAAAATATATCAAGATGATACTTGTCATATCTTGGGTCTCTTAAGACAACGTATCTCCAGTGTAGAATTTCTCCGAGTAAAGCTATAAAACTGAGAAGATAACCAATACCGAGAGCAGTAAGAGCGCCATACAATTTTCGTAGGTTTACTAATGCTGTTTCGGATTGAGATTTTTGCCGTGATTCATTGATCTTCGACCATTCCATTACATCGCTCAGCCACTTGTGCACCAAACCAATTTCCGTCATTCGTCTCACCTAAAACGCGATTTATATAAGAGAAACTAAATAAATCTGATTTTCTAAAAGTTGTACTAGTATCAAGAAAATAAAAGAATGAAAAGATTTTTTTCATTTTTTTAATAATTGCGAATCATTAATAGATATATATTAATTTTACTTTAATAAGTTAATCTATCTCAAATATATTATATAGTATTTTCCAAAATGTAAAGAACGTTTTATACGTAAATATAATTTATTTAAAAATAATTTTATAAATGGCTCAATAATAATAAACAATAAATAACAAGAAGGGACAAGCCAGATTTTTATGTATTTTAAATTCTTAGAATATACATTCCGACCTTATTATTAGATCATCCTTAGTGTAAAGAAATTAAATGCAAATTTGACAAAATTAATAAAACAGTTAAAATTATACAATTTATAGTTACACAGAAAGTTGGTAATATTTATTCTATCTATCTTCACAATGTAATGTGCTTTTCGTTCTGCTAATAGAGGAAAGCTCCCTATTATGAGATAGATGCCTAATAAATAAGAGATAGCGATGTTTCTGCTAAACTAATAAACTATCTATTGGTTCCACTATGAATTTATTGCTCTTAGATTGAAAATTATTTAGTAGAAAATTCATTATTAAATTATGTCTATATCATTGTAAAACAAGATTTTAGAATTTGGATGTCTTCAAGTTTCGTTGAAATGACTATTTAAATCTTGTTTATTATTTAATAAATAAATATTTGGCAGTAAATTCTTCATGTAGTGATAGAATAAGGTCGTACTAACAAAAATACGGAATATATTGAATTGTTTAATTACAGAAGATTTGATGATCGTAAAACCATAAGACGTGGAAATCGTAATATAATACTCACGGTATTCCTAATATGAAATACCCATGCTCCTATATTATAGTGAAAATCGTTGCTAAAGTATAAATGTTATTGTAAAATAACTGGAATGAACGTTGAGTGCATATCTGCGATGCTTAATTCCAACTATCTGAAAACGAATTCTGAGTAAATCTATCACAAGCTCATTTTTCGCGCACGCTGGCTATGTGTATTTTAGAAACATTAAATAAAGTTTTTTAACTGCAATATTGATATACTTTGCGTTTTACTATTACGATTTCTCAGGGCGTCTCATATTAGGAGCACAATTTTTTGACTTTGCGATTTGCTCACTTTTTATATTTCTTTAATTTAAAAAAAAATGGAATTTGAATTAAATTTTATGTAACGTTACCTTATAAAGCTTAAATTCCCTTCAAAATGACCTATTATTTTTTTTAATTCTGTCTATAGACTTCTAGCATTTACCCAAAATGAACTCGCTATCATAATAAGGGCTTTTCCTATATTATCGGTTATATTCTTCCACTATAACAGTCATAATAAGTTTAATGACTCATCAGTTCAATATTTTTATCATTATAAACTTATTGCGACTGTTATAATGGAAGAATATAACCGATAATATTACCAAAACAAAAAGCATTGCATTGTGCGGTAGATAGATAGAATAAATACTAATTTTCAAATTTTTGCGTAACTATAAATTGTATAATTTTAACCGTTTTATTAATTTTGGTAAATTTGCGTTTAACTTCTTTGATGCGTTTAACTGAAGATGACGTAATAATAAGGTCGAAACGTATGGGTAATACCATCACATAAAATACCAATAAATCCACATGAGGTTTAAGTGGAGAATTCCTTTCCAACCCTAACGCAATTGGCATATAGACGACGCATTCCTCCATAATATGTATATTGTACTTGACTGATGATTCAGTGTTCTTTTCAGTTGTATTCTGTCGACCATTTTGCTTCTCAAATATTCGTCTTCCACGAGCGTGCTGTAATAAATATGAGTTTTCGTAGTAACAGAACGTCCCATTGGCTACTCGATCGATTGCATCCTCCTCGTTTTCCGTCAACTCGAACTTATTGCCAATCTCCTGACTGTGTGGATCCGAAGAGGCGAGGAAAAATTCTTTACTCTCCTCATTCCATCCTCCTACTGCTAGCGATGATTTAGTCAGCTGTGCTAATGTGTCGATAGTTACTCTGCAATAATATTGGGTCATCTAAAAACCGCGGATACTTTTTAGATGACTCAATAAATGAATAAAATGATGTTAATTGAGAGAAAGAACAGAAATATATTTCTATTCTTAAAAATATTTTTTGTAGAAATACATTTTTAAATATTTGTTATTAATTAAATTAACTGAAAAACCGATTTTGTTATGTATATATTTTAGTCTGTAATTTTTTTCAAGCGTTAATATAATAATATTCAAATGTATGCAAATATTTTACGATTTCGAGGACATTTCAAATCGGCTAAAAAAATCTGATGAAAGAACATATAATATGTTTCATTATTTATTTCATTTCACGTAATATATAACTGTACACTGTAAAAAAATTTTAACTTAAAGACGTATAGTGGACTTTCTGAGAGACATACAAAATAGAATTGTTAAAATTAACAACTCTATTCAACTCAGTTTCTATGTCTTTCTATTCAGTCACCAATTACAATATCTTATAAAAAAAAGGAAATTGATCGTTTTCATGCTTCCTCTCTCTCATTTTTATTGATTATATTTCCCATACAGCGTACTTTAGCCCAAAGAGTTAAAGAGGCTCTTTCTGGAAACGTTCTCAGAACGTTGAGACACTCACAGGATGTCCTTCAGAACATCCTTTAGAAATCTATATTATGGATTGATATCCATTTAGATGCGGATAATGCAATTTAAGTTCTATGTCTTTGATATCATCGTATACTGTACTTAGCAACAGGATGTGATAAGGTCGCTGTCATGCTGGCACGATAAGTGACGGCTGCTAAGATACTGTAGATCCACCACCAGCCGATGAAGATTCTCACAGTCCAGGCATTCGGCAAACGTGGTAAGGAGACTTGGAGCAACATGCTGTATGTGTACAATATGCTGTTCTGGAACTCGGTGAACAGATACAAACCTTTCATGCTATCGTATTTGTTCATTTTGTCGTGGTTCAGAGACGCACGCGAACCTATGTATTTCTGATAGAGCAACGCAAACACATGAAAAGCTCCGCCGCCCATCAATAGGGTACAAAAGACTGCTATCCACGTGTTCAGCCTAAAAATGCAGAAAGATATAGTTTTAAATATTATGAAACCCCAGACAGCATAGAATATTTATAATAAATTTATTATTGTTCATTTTTTGAAATATTATATAAATATCTCGGAGAAAAAATATTATATAAATGAATATATTTTATATATAATTATATATAATTGTATATAAATATTTATTAATTAAATATTTAAATATTTTTTCCCGGGATTTTTATATAAGCTTTATTCGAAAACATTATCAAAACATAGATTAAATATTTTATATAATATTTATGATAAACATAAATAAATATTTCTAATAATGAACATAGATTGAACATTTTTTGCTTAGATTATAATCTTTTTTCTTTTGAATCTGATCAATTTTTATTGTCAATTAAAAATTAGGAAAAATCGTAAAACTTAGGTAGATTATATAGAGAGATGGAAGGTAACTGGTTACTACTTTCTTATTCGACAGAAATATAAATAAATAATTCATTATAGAATTATTTATTTTGGTTAATTGGAATAATTGCATTCTTCGAAGTGCTATTAAGTTTTTTAAAATAATTTTCAACGAATAATTCATAAATTATTCGTACGATAAGTATATATTTGTTATATTAATAATGTACCTGAAAGGTAATATCAGTAATTTCCATGAATTATCGGTTAATGCTTCCGGTGTTAAGAATGTAAGACATTCCGTGTTGTACGGCGTCGATAGGTCAAAATAATTCAAGTAATACAATGTATAATACAGATCTCCGAGAAAGAAATCGGCATTTTCGGCAATTGCTTCACCAAGAAGGCCCGTATAGCTATCATTATCTCCCGCTTTACCCCATCTTTCATTAGCGATATTAGAAGGCATATAATAATCTGCTTTGAAATTCATTGCCTTTGCTATAACTCGGATTAACTGAAACAACAAATCTTCCGTTAATTAAGATCTCGAAAATTTTCTACTAAATTAATACATAAATAGGATATAAGAGGAGAACAATTTGTTTATTCATGCCTATGTATTAAAAAATTAGGAGGCATGTTATTTTTAAAGATTTTAAAAAATTTAAACACTTGGCTCTTCAGATCAGTTTTCGATAAAGTCTATAAAAAATTAATATTTAATAAAGTACTTGATTTATTTAAGTTGTATTATAATATAAGTATACATAATTTTTAATTTATTTTATAAACATCATTTTACGAATATCATCTTTTATTTTTTTTTTTTAGTTATTGTTTTTAATTTTAGCTTTTATTGTTATGTATTATTTTATTTTTTTTACTACACATTTTAATACATACTTCGAATTCAATACCCAGTGCTTTAGGACTTGCAGCATTTGTACTTTGCTGATAGTAATCCCGCGATGCTTCTGTTACAGCCGGTATATGCTCGAAAATCGCAATTCTACATAATTTTCAGTAGAACATTAAACATTGCAATAATTAATGAAATATATTAATGACATTTTTTATTCTGTGATAAAATTTAGGAACTTAGAAATACTAAATTCTATTAGAGCAATTTTTCTATCTTAAATGTACATTGAAAAAGCTAATTTGTATACAGGATGTGTCCTAAGTACACTAAAGATTTTAAGTAATTGCTCATACAAATTCGAGACAAAAACTTTTGACTGAAATGGCTTAGTTTCAAAGATACATGACGTTAAAGTCGAAAAAAATTTCATTTACAAAAATTTCAAGAATCATTTAGGCTATTTTGATGATAAAACTTTATAATATATGAAGGATATGAAGGATATGAAGTCTCTTTTTTTGCGACTATACATTATTTCATTATTCAATCAAGGATGGATCCAAGGATAAGTGGATACGCTTATTTTACAAAAAAAAATTACATTATTGATTTTTCTTGTGTGAATAAAATTTTTTTTATAATAAATGGGATAAATTAGCAGAAAAAAGATCTTTAATATTTTTGATAGTAAAGTCATTTCCGAGATCATTATCTATTAATAATAAGATAAAATGATTGCAATGTATGAATTCCAATTTATTTTTTTTCTTGGAAATGACATTCTATCAAAAATATTAAAGAGACACTTTTTCTGCCCATTCATCCCATTTACCATAAAAAAGTTTCAAACTTAAGAAAAAAATCAGATTTTTTTCGTAAAAAAAGTATTCGCCTTGGATTCATCTCTAATTGAATGAAAATATAATGTATAGCCTAAAAAGATAAAGCTTTACGTCCTTCAAACAGATATCTTTAAAATTAAGCTGTTTCGATCATATGAAAAATTTGTGTGAGAGAATTATCTTTTAAAATATTTTAGTATACTTAATTAGTATACACCCTGTATATATGTATATATACAATGGGACATTTAAAATGTCACAAGCTATGTAACTACAGGGTCCGGCAAAATGATCTCCCACATTTTAATCTTTAATAAAAACGCCATTGTAAATGCTATTTAGATTTTATTTTTATTAACTGAAAATTTATGCTATACCATTTGTTTTTATTGAGTTTTGAAAATTACAGAGTCCAAGTGGCGACCATTTTTTTCGATACACATTCGAAGCTGATTTCTAAGTTTCTAAAAGTTTCTAGATTTCTAAAAGGCATGTTTAACAGCTGAACGGCTAGGAGATCGTTCAACTGCTTCTCTTACAGCTGCAACATTTTCAGGTGTCTGAACACTTCTGGGTCTACCAGTTGATTTTCTTTTTAAAGCTGAACCTGTAGCTCTAAAATTTGAAACCCACAACAGTATTGTTTTGCGATCTGGAACTAGAGCATGTCTATCAAGCGCGAAGTGAGTACGAAAAGTTCTTTGCGTCGTAATCACAGATTCGTTACTTTTCATAAATGTTTCGAAAACACGATGCTCGCCCGTCCAATTCATGACGACAACTGAAATGGCAAAGCGCGAGCTACCAACCGACTACGCTAAGCTCCCCCTCTCTTCAGTGATTCGGGGACAGTGGCGATGCAAAATGTGGGAGATCATTTTGCCGGACCCTGTACATGCCTATTACGCGAGAAATAGGGATTTTTTAAAATAAAGCATTGCAATCTAGCGGCAATCATTGGAAGTTGGTATAATTGACTAGTTGCTGGCAAACGTGTCATAAGTCATAACAAGTAATGAGCTCGATGCGGTAAGATGTGTTGTTAGCAGAAGCATTTATTCATTTTTGTTGTGCATGGAGATTTGAGAGTTTTATTTAAAGTATTCTCAAAAACTAAAGGTAAATTTTTTAATGCTTATATTATATAGACGATTTGATGGTTTCGATATCGATTCCATTCTTATTTCTCACTGGGTAATATTATAAAAAAAATCATGTCATTTTCCATTTAAAAATGTGTAGGTGATTTTCATGCGATCTTGAAAAATTGCTTTTTAAAATTGATATTATCATGATTTGTCCTTTTTAAAATTATAATACTTTTGTCTGAACATATTTTTGATTTGACGTAAATTTTCATAGATAACCGTGAAATGTCCCATTCATATAATATATGGAACATTCCATGCCAAGCCAGTCCATTTTGTGAAGTTTCATGAAATTCGTTCATATTGCTTGAGCTTGAACAGTTTAATAAATAAGACTCTATGCTGAATAATAGACCCATAGGCTAACTAATTGCCGAATTGTAGAGTCGTCGATTTTTGAGCTTCCTTGTCGCAGCATTCTTTTCGCTTGTTATTAGTGGGTATGAAAGGCAAGTTTGAAAATGAAATATTGACATTTTCTTATAGAAAATTTAACGCTCTTTCACATGAAAATATTCTTTTTTTGATCAGATCGTTTATTGACGATTTCTATCCGTTTTTAAATTTTCAAAATACCTGTGTGACTAAAAGACCAATCTCGATTTTCTTTTAATATAACTCAAAATGTAGCTCTAGGTCTCTACTTTAATCTAAAAGGACGTAATGGGACACGCATTTGAGAGTAAGAGCTCGGAAAGTGAAGCAATGTCGCTCCGTCACGCTCAGCCCAATCGCCCACATGAGTTTAAAAATGATTATTCTCGTTTAACAGGGTTGAAACTGTTTTCAAGGAATATTTTAATGCCTGCACATTACAATTATATTTTTTAAATTTAAAATGTTTTATTTTTATTTTTGTTATTTTTATTAATCTTTTGTTATTTTTATATTTTTGTTATTTTTTTGTTTTTTTGTTATTTTTATTTTTTATTTCCATTTCCTGAAATATTTTCATATTTTATCGTTTATTTTCGGATGAAAATAATTTGAGCAGTGGCATTAGAATATTTCTTAATCGATAGTTTTTCTCCAGAAAGCGGAATAAAAGTAGTACTTTTGTATTGATAGCACTGTTTTAACCGTGGAAAATCTGGCTGCTTTTTTCATATCCAAAGACAAATCTTCGTCATAAAATGACTTAGCATGAAATGCCCCATGTATCACACACACACACACACACACACACACACACACACACATATAATTATTTATATTACAAATTGTTAGTAAATGTATATATTATCAAAGTGTTAGTAAATGTATACACTTATTGTAATCAATGTATACATTTACTAAACTTAACTCTTTGAATATGACGTGCATGTAGACAGATTCAAAATTTAGATTCGATTGTAGAAGACAAAAGTTTAGAGATGAAAGAAAAAAATATATATCGAGAAACGTGTAAACTTTAAAATTTCATTTTTGGCATTTTTCTTTTATATTCCAGTTTCACTCTAAATTTTTATAAATTCTATATATACAACTACGTTTACCGTGCATTTAGGCTGCAGCCTATACAATAGGTGTCCTTGTTTATCTTGTAAGTTTAAACAAAGACACATATTGTATAGATCACGGATTAAGCGCGCGATGTAAACGTAGCTAGTCTAACTTTTTTATTTGAGAGAACTATCATATATGATTATTATTACTAATACTAGCAGTAACTATTTTGCCATGCAATTATAGTCACAGCTACTGTCACAGCTACTGTCAATGCACATTAAATGCTACAGACGTTGACATTTGATCTTTTCTTACTTTGAATTTCGATTAGGAATAATCAGTCAGGAATAATTGCTTAATCAACGATGTTAGATCAACATCAATTCAATATACCAATTAACCAACAATTGAATCAGTTTCAATTTGATCTTGATCGACTTATTATTTTTTATAGCTGGGACAGCTGCTTTATTTTTTAATACAATTTTTAATTTAGCATGTAATTCGGACTTTAATTGATGTTTCTATTTATTGTTTTACACTTTGATTTATTTTATATTATTGTAATTTTAATCTTGTTTCTGCCATTTAAATATGCTAATTTTATACATATATATAATATGTATGAAGAAGACTCATCAGAATTGTGATTGAAATATATACGTAATATTATGTACGCAATTCACTACAAGTGAAATAAACTAAATATATTATGCATCGACATTCGCGTCCGCTTTCATTGACTTACATTTTTCCTTTATTTTATTTTGTTTTATTCTTGGGATAAAAAAATTGCAAATTAAGATCTTTTTTATATATTTTTATCAAGAAAAAATAGAATAGCAAAGATAATTTAATTTGCAATTTTTTTAAATGTGAAAGCATATAATCTGTGAAATCTTACGAACAAAAATCAAGAATTATGAAATTACATTCTTACATGTTCGAATTAATAAACATGTGACTGAATACTAACCGCAAACTGTTTCCATGAAGATTCATGGTTTTCGGCACATAATGATTATTACCGTAACGTAGTTTGCCGTTTTGCCACGTATCAATGTACTTCATCGCTGTGAAATCTCTTGTACGCGACGGATAATAGACAGTATTGAGATCGAATCGTTTCATAGGAATCCGTTCGCCCGAACGATACTTGTACGTACCGTATTGTCGTATGAATACCACGTTGACAATTCGATTCCAAATGTAATGCAATTCGGGCCTGAATAGCCGATTATCATGCAAAAGTAAGAAGTAGCCACGTGTATTGAGTAGACGTTCTCTATAAAAAATATATGTAAATTTTAAAAGTGATTCTGAATATGGAAAAAATGATGATATATATGATATGGATATGAAGATGGGGGAGCTAATTCTGATGACATTGATCTTATCATACATGTTGTCAAAGTCATGATTCTGAGTGACCAACAGATTTTAGTCGTTGCTCGTTATTCTTTAAAAAGTTATTAAGAAAAAAGTTTATAAAAATAACATCTCTTTGCTACTACCTACTATCTACTATATAGAATAAAAATTCTTTAAAAAAATGCTTTTTAGATTTCTTGTTTTAAAAACAAAAATTTTCTTTGAAAACGTTATTTTCTTATATTAGGTGTTGGAATTAATTCGTAGCGTTTTACAAGTGATGGGAAGTACTTTCATTAATGTATTTTTTAATGCTCATGTGAAATAAATAACATTCTTTCATTAAAAAACGCTACGAATTAATTCCAACACCTAATATAATTTTGATAAAAATGTAAATTAGGGGATCCCTCCATGACTTTGACTTACAAATACACATATGTTGCTAAGGTCATAACCCTGAATGACCTCCAACAGATTTTAGCCATTTTTAGTTATTCATTAAAAAGTTATAGACAAAAAGGTTTAAGAAATAATGTCTTATTTTTGCTATATATAATTTAAGTACTACCATATCTCTTTCTACTTATAGTGCATAACAACTTTTCAAGCGAAGCGAGATCCACCTCACTTTCCTGTTAAAGAGCGTATGACTTTCCACGCGAAGCATGCCCTAGACAATAGGCAGAAGGGCAGGTGGGAAAGACCTCATTTCGCAAAATCGAAAAGTCGTGTGCCCCTTGATAGGGAAGAAGGTGGGGTGAATCTCGCTTAGCGTGGAAAGTCATATGTCCCTTGGCAGTGGGGGAAGATGGAATGGATTTTGCTTTGCATAAAAACTTGTACAATCTTTAGCGGGGAGAAGCGGGGGGAGAGGGGGATGGGGTGAAACTCGCTTCGCGTGGAAAGCCATTACGTACACAGGAAAGATATATGATCATTTTTAATATTGTATGTGGCAGAAATAAGACGTTGCTTTTTAAATTTTTCTTCTTAATAATTTTTTAACAAATAACGAGTGATGGCTAAAATCTGTTGGATCACTCAAGGTCGTGACTTGACAACATGTCAAGGTCAAGATCATCAAGGTTGGCTCTCCCATCTTCATATTTATCCCCAAATCATAAAAGGGATGTGAGGAAAGCAAATTTAATAACTTGGAAAATATTCTGTAATTCTAAAATAATAATTTGATGAATCAAAAAGTTAGTTGAATTTTTGTCTTCAATTTATAATGTTGCTTATTAATTTTTAATTCGCATATTTTTTAAATGACGTATATTAGTTGTAATTAAACTCTTTCCGATGTAAAAATATAAAATTAACATAATTTCTTAGATAATTGTAGAATTCATAATCGATTGTAAATCTGTATCATTTTATAATCTTGATCGTTTACCCTTCGACATATTGTAGAAATTGTGATGTTAGTAATCCATTGCTAATTAGTATAATGTACGCATCGCAACCTGTTGCTTTCACATATCGAAGTGTATTTACCATTTTTTTCCTTGGCCATAAAAAATCGTCGTTATCGCGTATACCGATCTGAAAAATAAATATGCGATAAATATTTCTGATAAAATTTATTTATAAATATATTGAATCTGATGGACGTAAAAACAAAAAAAGATATAATTAAAAGTATGCAGAATTAATAAGAGTTTTTACATAAACATATAACTTTAATTAATAATCTTTAGCTAACTTTATTTAAATTTTATAATTTTTTAAGGACAAAAACTTTCGGAATATTTTAATGAATAAGTAGCCACGTGTCATTGCGTTTGGCTTAGCGCCAAAAATCGTTATACTTCGTCTCTTGATACTTACATCATATCGCGATAAAAAAGAAGATATTTTAATAGCACGCATATCGATTAATCCACGATAAGTAGAATCAGTAATGAAAACTATACAGCTACTATGTGTAGCGATTTCCTCTACTATTCGTTCGACTACCAATTTTAGATCTTCCGTTTTGCGTTCGCACCAACGTTCGAAACTTCTGTAATATTATAAGAAAGCACATGCAACATGCATCGAGATGACTATAATAAAATAATATTAAAAAAAGAAGCAATATTCAAATTTGTTGAACATACAGTCATGAACAGAATAATTTCATTTTTTTTTTCAAAGGATTTCGCCTATTCATCGAGCGATTAGTTCTTACTAATTTCGTACTTATGTGAATCCATACTTATATCCATAAGTAAAGAACTAATCGTTTCATAAGCAGGCAAGAAATCTATTTAAAAAGAAGTAATATAATTGTTCTATTCACGATTATACCTTTTTTTGGAAATAACTTTTAATAACAAGTGGAAATAACTTTATCATTATGCAATAAGATAAAAATTCTACATTGTAATTTCGTATTCCTATAAGGTATTTTTTTCACACGATAGTAAATTGATCTCGAATTACTTTTTTTTTCTTATTAGGGGCATAAAGAGGCATAAAGTATGCCTTTTAATTGCAATTTCATAGCTAAATCTTGTTTATCTTGATTATCTAACACAGTGTGTGTGTGTGTGTGTGTGTGTGTGTGTGTGTGTGTGTGTGTGTGTGTGTGTGAGAGAGAGAGAGAGAGAGAGAGAGAGAAAGGATTAATACGACGCAAAAATATGCGAGTGTTTCAGATGCCTATAAAGATAGAAATGAAAATAAAAAGAATATAACAATTAAACTAACTGCACATTACATAAAATTATATATAGTACAATCATTAAGATCTACTTAGTACATGAACTGAGTGTACTTAAAGAAGATGATTACAATCGGAGCGCGACTGTGTATTAATAATAGGATTGATACTCCGCTTTTTAAATTAATAGTTCTTATAAAAATAAATATGTTTACATTTAGTAAATATTCAACTAGCACTATATATTCAAATAAATATTTATTAAGATTCAGATGTTTCTCTTAATGTAATGATATGTTTATAATTTTGAAATAAAAGGATATCTCTTATGATTTCTCTAATATTCTTCTTTTTAACTTTTTATTCTGAAAAATTACGATCTTATATCGAAATCCACAATTATCACAATATACCTTCCGACATTGATGCAGAATTGTGAAAAGAGGACAACAGTCACCGTTATTATCGCGATACGCATATTTCGAGGAATATTGTCCACTCGCAGGTTGTCGAAGATCTTTCGTTCATATTAAACTATCGATCTCTTGGAGCCTTCGGCCCCTTTTACTCGTTTGTGATTATCAATTCTTAATGATCTCGTTTGAAGGCAATTGTTTGCAACCCGGATCGTCGATGGTTCTGCATAATTCCTGCAAAAGTCACGAGTGTTGGGTCGACAAGTTGATGCAACGAGCGTTGAAACAAACGAACTTGCTTTAAATAAGTTATTTCACCCATTACAGCATCATTAAGAATCCAATATACTGTGGGTATACAATTACTGCATTCGAATGCATTTTTTATTGTACTTTCGAGATGTACGAACATTTTTTTGATAGTTGTGCGAAAATAACTGCATCATCGTACGTAAATTCAATTTACGTGTCCGTTAATTATCGAAGTATACTCTTGTATAATTGATGTTATAATTGATGTTATAATCACGTTATAATTTAATTTAACGTCTTAATTTTACAAAAATTTTCATTGGCAATGTCGGATTTACGTGATTTTGATCAAAGCGAATTTATGTAAAGCTTTTTACAACGTATTTTATAGTTAAATGTATTAAATAAATGAGAACTCGCCTAATTAATAGAGACACAACTCTGAAATAACAATACTAGTTCTTTTTGAAAGTAATTGTTATACATATAAATAATAAATTTTTTTCTAGACATGACGCATTTGATCACGTAACTATTGAATTTTACATGATTTGTTAAGTAAGTTTATTAATATTGCTATTATCTATATTCATTATATAAAAGAATTAGATAATTTTATTTTGAATATAATTGTAACGAGAGAGTTCATGTAATAATTCTGCTCTTAATATTCTTCCTATTAATCCAGATTGCAACGTGTCTATCTTGTTGCTGGCATGTTGCTTCTTAGTAAACGAGAATGGACTAAATGGATTGAAATTTTTTTCTATACAAATGCGTATTTATAAATAGTGAATACTCTCTTTTTCTGGCTTTCATTAGATTTAATTGGATTCAATTGGATGCAATTGGATTGAAAAAGTGCATTTCCAAATTTTGAATTGGACAGTATTCACAGTGTGTGTGTTGTGTGTGTGTGTTGTGTTGTGTTGTGTGTTGCACAGAAAAAGCTAATATTATTTTTAGATTGAAAGGCATATGCTCTATGCAATTCCTATAAATGAAAAATGCATTCAGGATTGAAAATTCATTTTAATATTCGTGAATCAATATTTCTGAAAATCTGAATCCATTTCAATCCATTCTCGTTTGCTGGGTTCCTAATATATGTTGTTACATTCCTAAGTATGTGTTGCTACCAGAATTGCAGCAACTGAGTCCTTGTTTGTTGGCAACTTGATGCCTTCACGATATGATAACATTGAATAGCAACTTGCCAGCAATTTGCCGGCAATTTTAAAATCATCAAAATTCATACTGTTGCCATCATGTTGCCATAATAATATGCCACATCAAACAATATTATCATATTGCTAACAATGCGAGATAACATTGACGCAACTATCTTGCTGTTAAACTGCTGATAATATATTAGGTGTTGGAATTAATTCGTAGCGTTTTTTAATGAAAGAATGTTATTTATTTCACATGAGCATTAAAAAATACATTAATGAAAGTACTTCCCATCACTTGTAAAACGCTACGAATTAATTCCAACACCTAATATATACACATGTTATCTGCATGTTGCTACAATATCAGTATATTTGAAATCATTGAAGACAAATCTACGGCCAGCATTGACAGATTTGTGCGATTTTGCTGAGTCAGCTTTGCTATCTGGAAATTTTTGCAAACATGTACGTACATATTGTTTCCTTCCTTCAAAAGTAATAACTAAAAAAAAAATAGATTTTTGAGTTATTTCCATAAATAAATTAAATAAACATTACCATATTAATCATTAAAAATCAACTTCACATAAAATCAAAAGCAAATTTCACAGCTCGAAAACGACTGTTTTCTCTTAAATCGTCAAAATATCGTTATAACTTAAAAAAATGTCACAAGCTTACAATAACTCGTAATATATACATCGTAGTATACCAGGATATCTTATCATGGCAACTTTCTTTTTTTAATTTGATTAACTGTTTAAGTATTCTACCAGATACTACGTTTCATTAATTTTAACTTTGAATTTTATACTCTGATTACTATTTTGTGACACAACTTTAAATTAGTCGCATGCCTTTTAAGATTATTAAATTATTATCTTAATGATACGCTGAAGAAGACTCAAAGCAAGTATCGTCTGTACAAAATCTATACAAAGAAATTTTACACGCGGACATCTTGTGTTGATTCTTACTGGTTTATTACCTCACTTATTTAAAAAATGTTTTTTTTTTTAATTTAAAAAATGGCAAAAATGACGTATGATTATGTTAAGAATATTTTTTTTTTGCTGATATTTGATTAGTCAATAATTTTCTGTCAAGTTGAAAATAATTTTTCTTTTTCCTGGAAAAAAAAAATTAATTTTTGAATTGTGTTACTTATTTTAAAATAAATATACATTATTATACGTATTTCCATACATTAGTCGATTCTGTAAATAATGTAGTACAATTAATCAAACAATATTGTAATTAATGTATAGATAAAAAACGCTTTACTTCAGAAATATGTTGACTACTTATTTCAGTAAAGAAAACTAATCGGTGAATTTTTAATATTATTGGATCTTGTTCGTAATTCTTTGCATGAATAGTATTTAATTTAGTATAGGAACTAATTATAATAAAGAATCACTGAACGCTCATTAAATTGTTTTCTTTGCTAAATACAGCCATTAACAATTCTAATAACTATTTAATTTTTTAAATAATTATCTTCAAAATATTAAATTAAATCTGAAGGTCGATTGTGTATCTCGAAATCTAGTGTAAATGATGTGAGGTCTCATTTGATTGGGTAGTTTTCATCATAGGAAATGCGCAACATTTCTCACATGACATTGCTCGACAAGAAATTCTATGTCAAATTGTATCAAATGATGTTAAAGTGACTATTCTTTATTTATACAATAGAATTTTAATGAATTGATTTGCACGTATAATATATTTATTTGAACAAGACAGATAATAGCTGAATTATGTAATCGTATGATATATTTTGTTATAAAATTTATAACAAAATTTATGCAAGAATTTTATTCCACTCATAAACATCATTCGAAATTAATATCGTAAAAAAGACTTGTAACAAAAAAATTATCGTGTTTCGCAAGATTTTTGATGAAAGTGATTTTTGTTAAACGATATGCCCGTTTCTGCCAATGTAGATCAACTTTAATCTCAGTTCTTAAACTTAATTACTCTTCATTTTTTTTTAATTCTTAGAACTAGAAAAAGAGTTAGTTGAACCGATTAAAGTTAAACTACATTAGTAGAAATGGGCATTAAGATCACTTTAATCAAACTTCGATTAACTTAATCGGCCAATTAGAAATTCCAATTAGTCAATTGGAATTGTATTTGTCATTTCGTTAACGGTAGATACGATTGATTAATTCCAATGGACTAATCGGCCGATTAAGTTAGTCGGAGTTTGGTTAAAGCGACTCTTATAGTTGTGAAGCTTCCATCTTTTTTGCATAAAATGCAATGAATATCAACAATTATGTAATTCATCCACAAACTTCTATGACTGCGTTCCACTTAACACTCGCATCGCTCGCGAGCATCGTTTGTCATTGTTTAACATTTAATAAACGACAAGGATAAAATAATTTCAAGAGCGTTGTGAGCATTAAGTGGAACGCAGCCTATAAATAAACTGCCAAATTCGCTTCCATATTTAAGTTTCCTCACTCACGCATGTATAAATTACATGGATAATCACATAACGCGTAATTTAAATTTCTAATTTACAAGACTTATATTCAGAACCTATTTACAAGATTTATATTCATATTACTTCCTATTTTATATCGACTTTTGTAGTTTATCACACTACAAATTATGATTTTTTATATTTTTTTTTCAGAATGTAATAGAATGAAAGGTCATTTAACATTTGTAATAATTTCTGTTATGACTAATGTAGTGTTTTCACATAAATAATTCACGCGATACTTACAGATAGGACGCATGCATACGCATATGGGAACTGAAATAAGAACAATACCTATTATGGAACAAAATCGGAATAGATTCCGATCGGAATTATTCAATTATTTCCTAGATTTCTATTATATTTTCTGGGGAAAGTAGAATAATTCCGAATCGGAATTCATTCCGACTTTGTTCCGTGATAGACGCCCAAATCAGGTTTATCTCTTTTTATCATATTGAATTAGTCTATAAGTCTGTGAATTCATCACACATTTATTATGTTTTTCACATTTTATACACCTATTATAAGCATTTGTACGTAAATAATACATTAAGAAATAAAAAAACAATATAAAAACTAAGATGATGATTATAAAACAGAGGTGCAGTCAGCGGTGTATGTATTTTTTAAAAGATTAATTTCGTCATATCCATAATGTATATAATTGCGTGATGTGCATTTCAGTTATGTAATGCTAGTATTGTAGGCAGTTATTTATAGTTTGTTCTTATTTCAAGATTGTTTAAGTAATGTCTTATAAAACTGATGCGGCTTCGCTATGGATTTAATTCTAATACTGTTTCATGATTGATTTATAACAACTTAAGTTTATAATACTGACGATCTTAAATATCAGAACCGATTATGAATGTCGACAATAAATTTTTCAATACATATTGCATGATTTGCATGTATTAATAAAATAAGATACTGATTTTTTTTTTACGAATTAATACGTAATTAATACGAATTAATACGTTAATTTTACGTATTACTTTAATATGTATGCTACAGTACATTTACTTAAATACACTCGTCAACAAATTATCGCAACAAAAATTTATATCAAAATTTCGCATAAATTCAAATAAGTGTAACTCCGTGAAAAATGAACATATTTAAAAGTTTTTTTTTCGCGTTTTGTTGGCGGTTCTTCTAATCTTTGCAATCTTCTCATCATATCCCACACATATTCTATGGGATCCAAATCCGCGCTTATTATTTAGAATAGATACCAATTAAATTATTACATTTCTTCTAGAAAATATAATAAAAATAATCTAGGGAACAATTAAATAATTCAGATGGGAATTTTTTCTAAACAATTTTCCATGATACATGTCTGTGGCCAGTATTCATAATCAGTTATTAAAACTGTCTTAAGTGCAGTCTTAGAGGACATAATGCAATCATATGATCACATTCTATTTTTTTTTATTAATATAAATGAAAATAATTTTATTTGTGTTAATAAAGAAAATAGTATCAAGACACATTATAATTATACTTAACGAGTAAATCATCAATTTATTTAATCATAAATAACTAATTTAAAGTAATGTACTGTTTTTTTTAACATGAATGCAATTATTAATTTTTTATTAATATTAAATCTCATAGGACCGTATATGTGAGAATATAATAAAGAAAAAAATCAATTTTTTTAAGACCGAAAAATTATTTCGACGCGCAGTTTAAAGATAAATACTGCATACAAGCATTTAAATTCACGCAAAATATATAATATAAGACATAAATTCATTAAATGTTTTAAGTGCTTCTGTATATATAATTCTGCGTGAATTTAAATGCTTGTATATAGTATCTATCTTTAAACTACGCGTCGAAATTATTTTTTTCCTTGAAATACACATTCCACTGAACTATTGCAGTAATATTAATGAGTGACTGGAATTATACTGGATTATACTGGTTTTTTATGTATTCTTGAAATTTTAGGATTAGGAGGAGTCTGGAATTTATCTTCTTTCATTCTAAAAAAAATTAGGGCCTAAAAAAAGAAAGAAATAATGAAAAGAAAAGTTGTGTTTAGGTATAATCCTCTCTTATATATCCTCTCTTGATGTAATAAGTTATTAATAAAAAATATTGATTTAATGTCTAAAATAGAACATAGTAGAAAAATCATTTGTGTTCATTTGATATTATTTATAAAGCTATGAATAATGTTTCAATTTTGTTAGTATATTAATTCATTTGCATAGAATCCTAACTTGAATACAAAAGCATGTTGCGAATCGATGAAAATTAATTAAATAATGAAAATGTCGATTAAGAAATCTTGAAAGTCAGAATTTTTATCTGGAATGTCTTAGAATTATCTTTGAATTGACTAGCCCGATTTTGCTAGACATTATATCTTAGAACAATTCTTTCAATCTTAATAATGTTGAATGATATATTAAAATCTGTAAATAATTAATTTTTGTTGTGAAAAATATTAATTTTGACAGAAATCAGTCAAACTTGAATCTCTAGTTATTTTTGTTGTTTAACGTATGGACAAAAATATATAATATATAAATTTGGAATAAATCAGGAATAGCGAATTATAATATATAGTCAGAATTTTTTCAAAGTGATTTCATCGATTAACTTAACAATTTTGATTGAAATTATTCTTACTCCAAATGATATCATCAATTATGTCAACATCAGCAAATGTCATATACATATATAGGTTCCAAAAAAGTTGGGACACCTGAATATCTTGGAAAATATAAGTTTTACAGAAAAGTTTCAGACAAAAGTTGTAGGATTAAAAAACATCTATTGATCTTATCAGTTTAATTTTGGCGTCGCCAAAATCAGGTCGAATCACATCGATTTTTTTAAATGGAACATACACCTACTTTTGATTCCAGAATCTAATAACAGGTATCAACAGCTTTTCAAAATACTATTATACAATAAAATTATTAGGTGTTGGAATTAATTCGTAGCGTTTTACAAGTGATGGGAAGTACTTTCATTAATGTATTTTTTAATGCTCATGTGAAATAAATAACATTCTTTCATTAAAAAACGCTACGAATTAATTCCAACACCTAATATTTTTCATAAAGTAGGGGGAGACCGGTTAGTTGGCTATGAGGATAAGTAGAATAATTAAGGTTACATTATTAAAAACAAAACATGCGAGACACGCGAGAAACGTGTTTGAGCACGCAGCGATTGCCGCTAAGTTTGCTGTAACATCTTGTTGCGAACACATCTGTGATAGAATATTATGCCACAATTTTAAAAAATTGTATACCTGAGTAAATATTTTTATTCTTAAAGTTTTTGTTTTACAATCGTATATGATTGTCTATTTGATTTCTACTTAGATAGTGAGTGTAATTCTTATTTAAAAATCTAACAGATTTTTTTTGTTTATGTAAATGTTATGTTTTTGTGTTTTTGTTATCGTATATCATTAATGTTTTTAAAAAATAAACGGATGGGGATAATAGACTAACCACAGCATGGAACTATATGACTCATTTAGTGACGACTCTTATAGCATTTACTTAAAATTTTATTCCTTTAAAGAGATTTTCTTCAGTGGCAAATGTTATAAGTTTAATTCCCTTATATCAATCTCGAAAACTAAACTCATTCGACGTGTTTTTGCACAAAATGAACAAATTTTGCAAAAAGGAGCATGTTTTGCCCTGTGAAGCAAATGTTTGTGTTTAAAATATATTTTTATAAAAGTTTTATTAATATGTAAATTTTATTGATATGTCATTTGATTTTCATTTTTGCACTTAAAAATTCATTTTTACGTCAAAATGAAAATAAGAGGTATCTCCAATGGCCTTGACATTGACAAATGTTGTTCAGAATCATGTCCACTCACTATCTAAGTAGAAATCAAATATCTCAGACAATCATATACGATTGTAAAACAAAAACTTTAAGAATAAAAATATTTGTTGGAAAAAGAAAAGGAAAAACAATGATATCATCATTTTATCAATAAGTACATGTATCGAAGTTTGATGATTATCAATTCAAAGTTCCTTCAACATTAATATTTATTACTCGTCATTTTACAATTTGATATTATCTATATAAAAAAAAAACAAAGGTTATCATATTTTATATTTTTTGCTTATGCAAGAAAATGTTTTTCTGTTCCAGCTAGTTGAATCATCGCTGTTTTTTGTATCTGATAGAAATATATATTATTAGAAAATTAGAATTTGTAACATTATTCTTCTTGCGTAAAATAATATATGCAAGAAAATTCAAATCTCGTGATCAAATATTACTGTAAAATATCTGAATTACTTCCATATTTTATTAGAGAATTAGTTACTTCCATATTTTATTAGAAAATTTTTGCAATATCATTTATCCAGATTCGATTAAGGTTAGGTTATTTTCTTTTTGGCAAGTAATTAAGAAAAAGATACGACGTGACTTTAGCGTTCACCTAGATTCATGTTATTCCAAAAACTCCTTATTATCTAATTGAACGTTACACAGACTGTTTTAATAAATTTGATAAATGACTCAAATATAAATTTTGTCTCTGTTATCTATACTGATTACATATAAAATATATTTAATATCGTAGTATTTGTTAATCATTTATCCATTTTAGCTAATTTTGCTAATTTATCTAAATCATTTTCACTATAACTGCAAGATTATTGTTTTCAGCTGTTACGTTATCTAATCAAAAACCAATATTTAATGTTCTTAAATAATTATTCGAGATCTATATCTTATCGTAATTTACAAACTTTTTTGTTTGGTTACAAAAATTTTTACAAAAATGTACAAAAAACTACATAGATTGAGACAAAATCGTAGATTCTTAGTTTTTTTGTAGATATTTGTTGTATAACGTTGTTTATTTTGTGATATACGAAAAAAGATTACGTAAAAATTTGTAATACGTAAGAAAAGTGTGGAGTGACATCATATGTGTGATTTAATGTTGATATATGTATTAAAAAAGAACGGGAGCCATTGATTTCGAGTAGTTACAATCGCTATGTGAGATTTTTTTCACATTTCCCTACTTCACTGATAATTCTATCCATTCACGTCTAGTATACTAGTAACTAGTCACAAAGTGTCCTACGAACGTAGTGCACGTATTCACGAACGTGCGAAAAAGTTGTCCGTTTTTTCGAAGGATATTACAGGATTTATTACAATAACGCTTCATTCGAGTGCAAAATACGAATCTCCGTGTTCGAATATTTGTAATAATTTATTTTTATTTGTGCATTTATTTTATATTTTTCTCGCTCTATTTTTTTTCCCTCAAAATTCAAATGAAAACCTGCAGATAACGTTCTTTACGGCTGAACTTTTTATATCGTTCGTTTATCTTTTTTTTTCTCTCCAACATCAAATTATGTACATTATATTTTTTTTTTTATTGGATTATTTATTTAATTCACATGAATGCATAATATATCAAACGGAAAAAATGCGAGAGAGAAAGGATGAGAGATAAAGAAGGGGAAGGGAGAGAGGGATAATATATTCGAGATAACTTGTCCAGATAACAAAAAGTGTGTCAAAATCGAGTCATAAGAGTTGTGTTGCTTCTAAAAGTTTGTCATAAGTTTGTTGCTTCTAAAAGACAATTTAATAACATTATCTGCAGGTTTTCATTTGAATTTTGAGGGAAAAAAAATAGAGCGAGAAAAATATAAAATAAATGCACAAATAAAAATAAATTATTATGGACAACGCGATGCTGCAAACGCTTTGAAGCATTTTTTTATCTGGACAGTTTGTAGAATTCTTTCTTCTAATCCATCAAATACTTCAAAGCATTTGTAGTGAGACTTTGACCACAGCCTTAAAGACGTCACAATTTTAGTTTGTGTTGTTTAGTTGTTGATCACTGTGAACTTTTATTTTTCTTAAGCCCATAATTGGCACATAAAAAAAGGAAGAAAGTAAAACGTAAACAGTAAGTGAATTGACCAATCAGCCTAGAGATCATAAGGCCAATAGCGAATCTAATAATGTTACAACTTCCGTACTACTTATAATTTTGTATATGCCTTTAGCTGCACTTTCTACGCATGTGTTCTTACTTTTCTCCAGAGCCGGGATTAGGCATTTCGGCGCCCGAGGCAAAAGAAGAAAAGAGTTGCGCTTTGTCAGTAACAAAATATCTCTTTTATGGTATATAAAATACAATAAAGAACAATATTATTAATTAGTTTAATATTAATTTAATATAAATATTAATTTAATAAGACCATAATCACATGTATCAGATATACGAATTATGTCTACATGTTATATGTTACGAATGAAATATATAATTACTACAGTTACAATAAAATCAGAATGTATATGTATACTATATAGTTATGTATATTTATAAATAATTAATATTAATTTTCTAAAAATTATAGAAAATTTATTTTTTATTTAAAGTAATATTTTCTGTATTTTGATAGTTGCAAATTATTTTATTAAAATTTATATCCTTACATATATTATATTTTTATTTAAATACATAATGAGCGCTCAATGATAAATAAATATAGTTACTACGAGTAAAATTAAAATATGTCGAAATTTATATTGCCATTTTTGCGCATCTTCAAATTTTTTACATGAATCAAAGTGCCTCGTTCGCCACATCCCATCTTTGCTTTCGCTTTCTACGTTACCTAATCACGCTCTATGTAATTAAGGACCATCACACGTAAAAAAGTTTTAGTCATAACCGTAAGCTTGATCAGTTCATCAAGTATAATCAAAATTATATAATCTTAGATTTTGTTTAGAACGCTTATCATTAATAAATTCAGAAAGCATTTATACAAGTGACATAAGTGTTTTTTAAGTGATTTGCAAGGGGCATTGATATTTATGACTTTATGAGTTAAGATTATCATTTTTTTACATAATGGTCTTTATAGTCCACAGTTCACATGAGAGTGCGGCTAAAAAAACAATTATTCGTCAGAGAAGGGGATGTCGAGTATTTAAGGTTCACATGCTGCTAGTTGTTAGTACTACGTAACATTGATTATCATTTAACATGTTGTCTACTAAGTTTTATATGTTTTATCGTGTCATATCGTAATATAATTAAATAAGATTGCATCTTCATAGATGAGTGTATCAATAACGCATTGTTTATTTTACATCGTTATCTACTTGTTTATGCCATTGAAATTTTTATTAGGTGATGTTTCAAAAATTCTAAAATTCAGTGATGGCTAGTCATGGATGATAGTCACTGTGTTGACTGA